>NC_056703.1:31479498-31544498 GCF_018831695.1 Puntigrus tetrazona | reverse complement strand
ATGCATTTTGCATTCAGAGGAACGAAGATTAACAAGATCAAAAGCGGCCTTTTTCTTCTTTAAGGCCGTTAATCGTCACTGTAATGATCCATACTCATAAATTATCGCTACGTTGAGTTTGAAGCAGCATGACATTCGGCGGAAAATGTGAAAAGTAACTACTTAGAGAATTAAAAAAAATCGGTATAAATACATATAAAAGCATCTGACGAATGGATATATATTAATAGCGAGTGATTTTATAAATACAACAAAAGTGTTTTGTTGGTCAAAAAAACTCTTTTCACATTTAAATGTTATTACAGATATGAATACCCGTTATTTCTGCATTTTGTGATGCATTTCTTATCTAAAAACGTTCAGTTATCTCTCAGCAAATATAATACGGCTAGTAACTCTGCTAAACACATTGCTGCCACTGCAAAGCTTTTTCAAAGAAAACCGGGGTCGTTCGTAGCCATGCGAAGCAGAGCATTTATTCGTTTAGCCTGGAAACCAACTGTAGACCGAGCGTTACAGGTCACCGGCGCTCTCTGCGAGTTGATCAACACCCACTGGGTTCAGAAAGTGACTTGCGTTGCAGTCTTCATCTTTGCTGACCAGCCGCCCACTATCTGGTGCGCACTGCGCGCTGCAGGGACCTTCACGTTGACACTGATTCGGTCCCTGGAGGTCAGCAGGTCGCCGTAGAGCTGCATGCGTGTAGGCCATCCGTTCTAATAATAGCACGCGTTTCAGCACGAAAAAAACTGACAATTAAATAATATTTCTTGTCCAAGTGCTTTTATAACTCGCTGAAAATCCAGCATTGCATCGCAGGAATAAATTGCATTTTAAGGCATATTCAAATAGAGAGCTGTTTTTTAAATTATAATAATATTTTTTTAATTACTGATTTGACTTTTTTAGCCTTGGGGAGCGGAGGAGGCTTTTTTCGAGAACATCTAAAACGCATCGTAGCATCATAGCGGCGGCTTTGTATTTTTTTCCCGTAGAAAATGTATGAAACTAGTTAATATTGCTGAAAATATTTCTGTTGTTTAGTCATGTCACAGGAAATGCTGATAGTAGCCTGTGCTGTTAAAAGTCGTCGCTTTGACAGCCGCTGCATTAAAAAGCTTAATTGCTCAGTTTTGACTCCAAAGCAAGCAGTATTTCTTGTTCTGTTGAACTGAGTAAAAGGTGTCAGCACAAATTACAATGAAGTAGAGACTATGGGAACTAAACAAGACCATATCCAGCAGTTTTTAATTATACTCTGGAGAAAGAGAGTTAACAGAACATCGCTTATGCAGGAAGACATCTGCGCTACATTTTTCCTCTAATAAATTACATTTAAACTAATATTTACATGCATATGCAAATACAATGCATGCAGCGTAGCACTCTCTATACGCTGTTTAAAAGCTCACCAAGGCTGCACTTATCTGTTTAAAAATACGGTAAAAAATTGTCAATTATTATTACTATTTAAAATAACTGTTGTTTATTTGAATATACCGTAAAATGTAATTTATATCTCTGATGCAAGGCTGAATTTTCGGTCTTTAGCCTCACACGAGATACTTCAGAATCAGGCTGATTCACCAATGCCTTGCATTTTTGTGTAAACTGTGATGCATTTATTTATTTTTTTGGATTCTTTGACGAATAGAAAGTTCATAACAACATTTATTTTTTAAAAATTTGCAACATCGTCTTTACTTCCACTTTTGATCAATTGAATGCATCCTTGCTGAAAAGTATTGATACTTTTAAAAAACACTATTACATACAAACCACCTCTGAGATATAGTCTATCAAAGACATGATTTATCTGATGATGAAGGTCGGGTTAGTGCGTAGCATTTACTCTGTAATTCCTGTGCTTTCTTTAATAGAGATGGGTGCTTAAACATCATTTAGTATGTGAGAAGTACATAAATCAGTGCAGTGTGCTGGTTCATGTCGTGTGTAATTGCTTTTATAGCCATCAGAGGTCACATGTCATAAGACTTATGGGGAGAATAAGTATTCGAGTCGCAGATATCCGAGGGAAAGATTTAGCGTGTAATGAATTCGGTGATGATTCCTCCTGCTGTTCTGCCACCTGTTCGGCTCTACGCCGCTTCGTGACTTTACCCACAATCCACGGCGTGCTGAACACGAAGAACGCCGCCCTCCGTCATCAGTCCATGCTGAAAAACAAGCATCTGTAATCGAAACCTTTTAGCCACCCGGCTCTGACTGTGTGATTCACCACAATATTTTACACTGCTTTCTATGCATTTTAATTCTGTGGACTCTTCTACTGAATATAAGCAATTATAGAAATTGTTTATTGGCCAAATCTCTCCAGGTTATGTTTCCAGACAAGTATATAGTAATATAATATATATATATATATATATATATATATATATATATATATATATATATATATATATATATATATATATATATATATATATATATATATATATATATATATATATATATATATATATATATATATATTATATATATATATATATATATATATATATATATATATATATATATATATATATATATATATATATATATATATATATATAAATATATATATATATATATATATATATATATATATATATATTTTTTTATTTTTTTTTTTTTTTTTTTGCACATAATTTATGTCATGATATAAATAAGATAAATGTCTGTTGAAGTAGGCTGTGAAATAAAATATGTCAAATGCAACTGAAGATGATCAAAAGATCAAAATATTAATTGATTATAAATTGTGTAAATGTCTGTTAAAGTAAATTTTTTATAATATATATATATATATATATATATATATATATATATATATATATATAATATTTGTATATTTATTTATCTTTATATATATATATATATATATATATATATATATATATATATATATATATATATATATATATGTAAAGGCTATTCTATTTGCTGTAATTAAATAATCAATATTTGTTAAAATTCTGATTTGTAATTATATTGCAAAAACAATAAACAATTTGTGTGTGAGATTTTGAAAAAAAGAATTATTATTAAAATTAACACGATACACTATTAAAATTAATGCTAATTAAATAATTTTTTAAAGACATAATATTATATACACAAGTTTGCTGTTGAATATTGAGTTGTGGATGTTGAATGACATGCCCTTTAATAAAATAATGATTTTTTTATCTGCTGTAATTAATGGATTAAACAATGAAAAACATAATACTTTTCCAAATAGGCTAAATAAATAAATGTTATGTATACTGCTACATTAAAACAAGTATCTCAGTCACACATATGACAATAAGCCTGCAGTAGAGACCTAAAGAAGAGTGGTGACAGTGATGAAGTGAATGTGTTTGAATGAGAGACCATTAGTCTCAGGTTCTGGGATCTCGTCCAGACACTTCTCTCGGTTCACTGCTATATTACCAGCAGCCAGAATGATTCAATCAACTCAGCAAAAAATACTGCCGTTTATTAAACCAATTCATTTAGGTGAGAATCCGTCCGGATGTGAACGTGATGGACTTTATTCAGTCAGTCATTATACACGTTCAACATCAGGATTTCTGGGAGCTCATGCCTCCTGTGACATTAAATAGAGCTTATATTTGTGAATGCAAACTAGAAAAGTATAAAAACTATTAAAGTTATTTTAAAAAAGAGACAATTGGTCCTAAACTGCAGTCTCTACTGCTGCTTGTGTTGCTTTCAGGCCAGAAAACACTTCTTAGTTTTTAATGACGGGGAGCTCTGAATGTGGTTCTGTGGTTGATTTAATGGCATTTTATACATTAATTATTCACCGTTCAAAAGATGGAGGTTGGTAAGATTTTGAAAGTGTTTTTGGAAGAAGCTTTTCTCATTTTTAGAATTTTATTTTTCACTTTTGGTCTATTTAATGGCTTTTTAATTTCTTTAAAAAAAATCTTGCAGTTATTTTATTTTATATTTTTTAAAATTCTTATTTTAAAATATGTTTTGCATGTTTTTCCAGTTTAGTTAAAGCTTTAGTAATTTTTGCGTTTTTGTTATTTTTACTAGTTTTTTTAGTTTTTCTTTCTATATACAGTATGTCTGTGTAGTTTTTCTTAATGTTTTATTTTAATGTATTTAGATTTTTCACTTTTAAGTTTAATTAATTCTGTGTTTAATCATTTTTTTGGGTGTCTTTGTTATAGTATTTTTTTGTTTAGTATTTTTTTTATTAATTATATATTCAGTTTAACACAGAACAAATATTAGAAAATCAATTTAAACAAAATTAAAGTTTCTTTAACTCTTTCCCCGCCAGTGTTCGCCTGCGTTTTTGATGATTTTCACCTGAATGTGACGACCTTTAAAATATTTTCGGCTGTGCATATATCAACATAAAGAACCGAGACTCTGCTTTCAAACAAAATAATCCGTTTTATTCTATCTTTTTATGTTCATGTTTTATCCTCGCTTGAATGCAGACAGGTTTCGTCACAAATACGACATAATAGACCAAAAAACATTTTTATCAAAGTACTGAATGCATTTCAAGCAAAATGCATTCGGATGTCAATTAAATAATTGAAATTGCATTCAGTAAATGGAACAAACAGACACCCACAAACATTTAGGCTGCTTATATACATATGCACCTATATATACATATTCATATATATATATATATATACACACATATACACATGCATAGATCATGCACGCACACACACACACACATATTCATATCGTGGGGTTATCGATCTACCCACAGCATAACTAGAGATGTTTCTGTGTCTGTAAAGACATTTCCGTCACTGACTAGCATAATTCGTCCCGATCAGATTCAAAACATATATGATCTCTATTATGATCTACGTTGTCTCTGATCCCTCCGTTCACGATGACCGCTGTTTTTTCGACCCCTAACTCATTCAGGACATGCGCTAGGCTTTCCTTACACCTAGAACAGTATTGATGAAAACGTTTGGCTTTAGTTATAACTCCGGTCTGGAAAGTGCTTCCCGAATCCTCCTGGAATCGTGTGTTTAACGCCGGCTCTCGTGTGTCTGTGTTTGTCAGAGCGCCGTGGCCATGTACGACGGGGCGAGGGTTCCCTCCCCTGAGGACGGTGCTAACGGGGTCCCTCTGCAGCCCGAGGCCCCTGCAGACCGTCCCAGAGCCGACGAGCAGCCTGAGGAGGAAGAGGGAGTCCCGCCCGAGCCTGTCCTGGTGAAGAAGGCTCACCGCGAGATTCTGGACCATGAGAGGAAGAGGAGGGTGGAGCTGAAGTGCATGGAGCTTCAGGAGATGATGGAGGAACAGGGGTGAGTGAAGCACTGATAGCATCATATACACGTGTGTGTGTGTGTGTGTGTGCGTGCGTGTGTGTGTGTGTGTGTGTGTGTGTGTGTGTGTGTGTGCGTGTGTGCGTGTGTGTGTGCGTGTGTGCGTGTGTGCATGTGTGCGTGCGTGTGTGTGTGTGTTTAGCTCCGTTCCAAAATCTAGCAAGCTGCCTTGCTGTCCACTAAGTATTTACTGTGCACTGCATCCAAAGCAGTTTTACTGAAAGATAGCCTTTAAACTACACAAATTTCTGAATCTCTTATTTAAAATCATTTAAAACATACTTGAAAAATACTGTGACATGATACTATAAGTCTCTTTACATTCTACGTTGTTTCTGGGCTTACAAGAAAAATGAACAGTGCCATTCAAATAAGTCAATAACGTAAAAATAATAATACAAAAAGTAATCGAAATAAAACTATGTTTAAGTAGCAAATAAAAAAAAGTTATGATTTTGCCTATAAATGAACATTTTGCAACATGCTTCAAATAAATTATATCAACAGATTAAAGTTAAAATGTGTATTTTGCACTGCACAAAATGTAAAAAACTATATTTTTCTTAGTAAACAACAATTTCTAGTACATTTCACAAATAATTACAAAGAAATGGCAAGTAACATTGATTTTGAAAGTATTTTACTCCAATGATCTCTATTTGTATTTACAACTCCCAAAAACAATCCAACCTCGGTATGACTATGAATATTACATGCATATATTACGAAGGATTTTCTTTTCATGCATGAGACATCACATGAGCGTCTGAAGACATGAAGGAGAATATGAAATGGCGGTGCATTGTTTTCTGGGCTGTTGTTTTATTTACGACGGTCCTTGCATTATTTCTGATGCAGAAATGCAGCTCTGGTATTTCTAAACAAGAACCGGAACAGAAACGCTTCGTTTTATGGGTGGTTGCATTCAGAAAAGTTTCAGAGCGCAGTTCATAATTCACAATTGCATTCTGGGTATTGCCACAAAGTCTCGGTTTTCTTCTTCAAGTTGTCTCGGCAGCGTAACAATTCAAAGACCATCCTGCAGGATGAACAGGATGAAGGTGATAAGCTAGTTAAAAACATTGAATTGAATCGACTGCACAAGAGGTTGGATTGCAATTGTAAAATGGAATTTAATTGTAAACAGGAAATTAATTGATCTTTCACTCTAATCCATAAAAATTCATCTACTACATATAGACCTTCCCATACAGACATTTGGGGTCAGCAAAAATCCTGAAAATTATCGCGTTTTCTCAAAACATGAAGCTGCACAACATTTTTTCAACATTGATAATAATGTGAAAAATTTCCTGAGCATATTAAAGTGATTTCTGAAGGATCATGTGATGCAATGATTAGTAATGATGCTGAAAATAATGATATTTTGCATTATATTCAAACAGAAAACAGTATTTAAAATTATAATATTTACGATTGTTACAGTTTTTAGCTGTCTAAATTTATGATATATATTATATAATGTATTGACACACACACACACACATACACACACACACACACACACACACACACACACACACACACACACACACACACACACACACACACACACACACACACACACACACACACACACACACACACACACACACACACACACACACACACACACACACACACACACACACACACACACACACACACACACACACACACACACACACACACACACACACACACACACACACACACATACACACACACATACACACACACACACACACACACACACACACACACACACACACACACACACACATACACACACAGACACACACACACACACACACACACACACAATCTTTGCATCTATAAAAGTATCACATGAAAATTTTAGGTTGTGTTAAATCATGCGACTTTGCACATATTTGAATTTTTTCATTATTTGGCGCTTCTTTGAATAACATCAGAAAACCTTTGCACTTGGACGAGTCTCCACTGACAGATGCAGTGCACGCTGCTGTATTAGTGACGTGGTGGAGGATTTGTGGCCTGCCTGACATCTGCTGTAATCCCGCAGACGTCTGAAGCAGCTCTGAGTGTCTCTAATTAAACAGCAGCTGTGTGACCTTGAGGCAGAATGAATGATGGTGATAAAGCACACAAACACCGCCGCAGGGGAACCAGCTCGGTGCACAAAAGCTGATGAAAGATTTGCTTCAGTTCGGGATTAGAAATCTGCTAACGTGCTTAAATGCTTAGTGAATGAGGTGCTGAGTGGGCCTGAATTTCTGCCTCCATTCATCAACACACATCACAGAAACAGAGGAAAGCATGCTCAGTTTAGTTTTGATCACTAGTGGAAGAACCACGCAGATCTTGACTCAGAAAATGTGTGTCCTTCATTTTATTAAAGGGATAGTTCACCCAAAAATCACCTAGTTTTGCATTATATACATAATGGCGCAAAAACTAAATATAACCATAACAAACAGCAATAAAAAATATAAATGTCAGTACAATAAAAATCAATGAGGTCCAGCGTTGTTTTGTTATGATTTATATTCAGTTTTAATTATTTAATTTATTTAATGTTTTATTTATTATTCATATTCTGAATTCGCTCTCGATTTAGCTATATTTTTTTATTTTGTATTTTCAACTTTAAGTTTTATTGATTCGGTTCTCAACTTTTATTATGTTTAGATTTATGCGTAGCTGTATTTTATTTTATTATAAAATTGTATTTCATTATAAGTTGTGCAACCAACATTTACTGTATATTTCATTTTATTTCAGCATTATTTCAATAAAGAAAATGAATCATTTTGAATCATTTCTGTTTTAGTTGACAATAACAATGTGGCCTGACGTGAAAGTGAAAGTAAATGATGATAATTTTTTTAAAGAATAGAATAGAATAGAACCCATGCTTTTCAAAAACCTATTAGAATACGGCCCCTTTAAAAGTGATCTGTGTGATTTCTTCAGCACTATAGCGTCAACCAATAGAATGACACGAATAATGGCTGTTTCCAAACAGGTTTCCCAAACATTGCTCTACTTTATGAAGACCATCTCCTCTTTATTTTCACTCGTGTTATTGGAAATGGATTTTTGCTTGTTAGGAGCTCTGAGTAATAGTTATTAGATTGATGACGATGTTGTGGAGCAGGATGTTGGAGATGGAGGAGGGTGGTGGATCAGCCATCTGGCAGCACGCACACACACACACACACACACACACACACACACTCACACACACTCACTGCACGATGACTAATTGTGCTCTGCTTTAGGAGATGTTGGCTCTCCATATGCTCGTAGCAGCAGACGGCGTGCAGCTCTGTGTAAGTCAGACGAGCTCCGTGTAGTGTTTGCTGAAGATCTGGTTTTCTCGTGTTAAACACGCTTCAGCGGTCGCGTGTCCTCTGCTTATTTCTGTTTGTGCGAGAGACCTCCAAGATGTCACCCTGGAGGCTTTTTAAATGGACATTTCAGCCAGAAATACTCATTTGCTCAGCCCTGTGTCGCTCGAAAACACGCACAACTTCATTCCCGCAACGCAAATGAGATTTTGAAGAATCCTTCATGCTGTCTTGCATACTGTACCAGAACCAAAAGCATGACCCTTGCGCTGTATAACAAATCATAGGATAGCATAGGATTGCGTGAGGAGCATTACTTGCTGAAAACCTCGCTCTTCGTTGTTGCTCTAGAATCTCATTTGCATGTATGCATATTCAAATGTGACTCATGAGGATGCATCGCTCCGGGTTTGACTTAATGTGCGTCTTGCGATCAAGTTTGAATACGCATAATGAGATTTGAGAGCTTGTAGAAGCAAGAATATTTTACACACAAGAATATATAAATAAATAAGAAAAACAGGGTGGTATAGTTTGTATTTTGGAGCATTTTTTTTACTAGTTAGATAGTTTCCAAATAGTTTTAAATGTCAATTTTAAATAGTTAAAGCCCGTTGCAGTGGACGCACAGGAAAGGCAGTCGTAGGTTTGGAATGACGTAAGGAAGAATGAATTGTTTGTTTAAGCGAAGGGCTTGTCTCAGTGTATCAGCGAGATGCAGGATAATCGCAGGGGTGTTTCGTAGAGAGCGGCGGGGGAATTCAGTTTTTGAATGGAGACTGGAGGCTCCTCTCTGAAGCTGTGGATATAAACGATGGGACACTCCTCCCCCGTAAAGTCTTTAACCCTGTAACCTCTTCTATATAACCTGCCCCAACACACACACACACAGACACACACACACACACACAGACACACACAGACAGACACACACACACACACACACACACACACACAGACACACACACACACACACACACACACACACACACACAGACAGACACACACAGACACAGACAGACACACACACACACACACACACACACACACACACACACACACACACACACACACACACACACACACACACACACACACACACACACACACACACACACACACACACACACACACACACACACACACACACACACACACACACACACACACCACACACACACACACAGACACACACACACACACACACACACACACACACACACACACACACACACACACACACACACACACAGACACACACACACACACACACACACACACACACACACACACACACACACACACACACACACACACACACACACACACACACACACACACACACACACACACACACACACACACACACACACACACACACACACACACACACACACACACACACACACACACACACACACACACACACACACACACACACACACACACACACACACACACACACACACACACACACACACACACACACACACACACACACACACACACACACACACACACACACACACACAGACACACACACACACACACACACACACACACACAGACACACACACACAGGCCGATGGTGTGCAAACAGAGGTGTCCTGTTATTATATATATATAGTGTGTTTTTAACTCTAAAGTTGAACTTAGCATCTAGCCACAATAAAATATATTTTATTTCATTTCATTTCATTTTGAGGTTGGCTTTTTTCAGTGCACGTGTTTATTTGTGTTGTGGTCATACGGTAAGTCCCCTGGATTTCTGTGTAGAAATGCGTGTTGTTGAGCAGAGGTGTGCTGTTTTATTCTAAGCGACTGGACTTTGGTTCTGCACCTGTCGGATGATAAAACAGGTGAAAATATCCAGCAGTAGTTGGCCGTGTGGCATTTTCACCCCAGCAGGAACCAATTAGTGAAGTGTTACTGTTGGAGCGGTGCTCCGGTTAATCGCTCCACCGCCAGCGGCTACGCCAGCGGCCCGGCGCCTCCATCTGCCCCCACCTCTGCGGCCAGAGAGCCGGGACGGACAGATGGAGACCAGGATGAGGCTTCATGCATTATTGACACGCTCCCTGGAGAAGTGTGATGAGACTCGGAGGACGGAGGATGGGTAGATGGACTTCAGTAAGGAAAGATGCAGTTTATTGCGTAACCGGATTCCCAGACAGGTCTGAGGCTCGTTAATATGCATGAGAGCTCCGCGGGAACCTTTAGCGTTTAACCACCAACCAATCAGATCAACTCTTGCCGCGTTCAGCCGCGTTCGACACCGGCGGCCATCTTGGTTTTGAAAGTACTTTTGGAGGTGGAGTGCGTTGTTTCGAAATGAAAAAGGCATTTTTGGGTAGAGGAATAATAATAATGTTATTTGCATCACGTTACTTTGGTACGAGTAGTGAAATTTAAAAAGGGTTAGTATTGTGCTATTTTAAAAAAGACAAACTGATAAAGTAATAGCTAAGTTGTTACTGGTTTTCCAACTAAATAATGAACAAATTCATGTTAATGTAGCTTACTTTTCCATAATATCTGACTTTTTACTCCACTTAATGTAGGAAAACAAGCTGTTTCTTGATTCATCGCTCTTTTAAATGTTTTAAACATCAGCTTTTTCTTCTTCATAATAACTAATAAACTAATAAATGAATCATTCTCCACATCCAGTCATCTTCTCTGAGGTCAGATGGCAATGTCAGATGGCTTCTTTTTTAACGAACCAGTTCACAAATAACGTTCAACGATTCATTCATGAAACTTTTAGTAGTTAACAAAAACTACCAAAAAAGGAGCATCTGTATGAGTTTTACTTAAAAATAAATTTAATAAACACTTTTTATGTTTTACGTAAAGGTTCACATTTTGTCATTTTGCAATCGTTTTGAGAATGTTACTTTTGAATGTTTTCTGAAACGAGTCGTAACATTAAAAAAAAACGTTTGTGCTAAAGTTTTGAGATTATTAAAAACATCGAGAGAACCTTTCCAGAATTTGAAACACCTAAATTGATCTTGTTTGCCAAATTATTCACAATACAAACCATTTTTTTTCACTTAAATAAAATCTGCATGAGTTGACTCTTTGTCCGGAAGGTCTGCACCATCAGTTCTGATATTATTGATCAATAAGCTGCATTTCTGATTTTGTGGCGTCGTCCTCTATAATCCATCTCTATATGCTCTGCATTGAGCCGCCGGCTTCATTAGGTGCACAGGGGAGTATGTGCTATTAGGTTAATCAGCGCTATCGATTCACGGCTAAACAAAACAGACAGAAGGTGCATTAATGTCCCAGGAGTCTTCTGCTAATGATGGCAACTTTGCTCTTGTCATTATTATCTAATTGGCTTAATAAGGCCTATCCATTGTGTCCAGAATGTAGTGTGTGTGTGTGTGTGTGTGTGTGTGTGTGCTACAGATGCTCTCGGTTAGAGCCCCCTGCAGGTCATGTTGGCGTAGGCTGCCTTACACTTATGTTCACACATAAAAAGTGAAAAGCAAGTATTTCTGCGATGCTGAACATCTGCGTGCTGCGTGTTTATTTACCGAGTTGCACATGCATATAGTTGCAGAAAGGCTTCAATTATTCGTTTTATTCACCAAAGATGTGTTTAACCGATCGAAAGAGACATTTATAATGTCATAAAAGCTTTCAGTTTCAAACTAATGCTGTTCTCTTGAACTTTCTGTTCATCGAAGAATCCTAAACGTATCAGTTTGCGCAAACACAAGCAGCAGCTGTTTCCGACATTGATCGTTTTTTAAGATAGTGTATGCATATTTTATTTATTATAAAATATAGTAGAATTTGGAAGAACGCAAACAAGAATCATATTTATGGTTTATTTAGATTTGGGAGCATGTCGTTGGGAAAACATGCGATAGATACAGCATCTGTATTAATGGGAAATATGTTAAAATTATTGTTATTTTTTGGAAACAACAAAACTAAACTGTAGGGGAGAAATACGATGATTCTATTTACAGCACTTTCACAAATTGAATAGATAAGCGGCAAAAATACACTCGACGTTTATTCTTGTAGATGCGGTAAACTTCCTAAAAGAAAATGGCTTAATAAATGCACAAATTAAGTTTTACGTGACCTCTAAAATGTTACACTGGGTTTAGTGGATTTTAAAATCATCAGCGATCATGAGCTTATTATGAAGACTTTAGAAGGGAAAAAAATGAAAAATCCTCGGATCGTATTCACAGAAATTCATTTTTATCTTGTGTGTGTGTGTGTGTGCGTGCATGTGTCGGAATGGATTTGATAAAGCGGCATTATCTCCGGCCCCTCCAGCGCAAGCTTTTATAGTAGGAAACTTTGGCTTCTTCACAAACACGCACATCATCTTCCTCGTGCGCCGCTGTGTGCAGCTGCTCTGGGCAGAGGCTGATAAAACCTGCTATTGTGATGCCGTACATTACCGGCTGAACTGAATGCACAATGGTTGCCCCTGGTTACACCAGCCTACTTTAACCAGACAGCAGGTGCAGGTTTCACGTGCCGCTGTGTTACATCGACACACCTCGACGTACACGTCACGCGTGAAAAACCCGGCGAGCTTCCCTGCTGTCCGCGTGGTGAGCATGCTCACTGAAACGCGTCGGTAATGCACACTAATGCAAACGCACACACATATTCGGGGAAATATTCATTATTTAAACTACATCTACACTACCAGTCTAATAGGTTTCGTCTCTTCTGCTTACCAAGGGTGCATTTATTTGATCAAAAATTCTGTAAAATATTAAATAATTATAACAGTTTAAGTGAAGTGTTTATCAGTTTGAATATATTTTAAAACGCAATTTATTCCTGTCGTCAAAGCTGAATTTTCAGCACATGATCATGCTTTGTTGCTGCTCAAGAAACCTTTCGGATTATTGTCAGTGTTCAATAAAGATGTGCTACAAAAAAAGGAAAGAAATTCACTTCATCAAGGCCACGTTAACTTATGTTTATGCTTAAGTAAATGTTGCTCTTCTGAAATCTATTCATCAAGGAATGCTGAAAAAACTTCTCGACATTGAAAACTAAGAAGCATTATAAATAATTGAAGATCAGCAATAATATGAATAATGGATTTTGTCAAAATATGAAAAAAAGGAGCGCGTATCACAAAAACGCAATCTGAGCTCAGGTTCAGGACAAAGAATGAATTATAAAAAAGAACAAACGAATTATCCGCAAAACATAAAGATGTCCTTATTGTTGCAACGTTTCGACCATCAGGTCTTCATCTCTTCATAAGTGAGCGTCCCAATCAGACACACACACGTAACCCTTCTTTCACAAAATAATGGATTTTGTGACGCCGAAGTCTGGAGTAGTGATGCTGAAAATTCAGCTTTGATCACAAGAATAAATTACATTTTAAAATGTATTTAATTAGATAACAATTAAAAGAAATTGTATTAATATTTTAAAATATTGCTGTTTTTATCAAATGAATGCACTGAACTACTGCAATGCTTTTTGTTATTCATTGAATGATTTATTCGAAGTATTTCACTTCTTGATTTAAATAGTTTTTTTTCCACCCAGCTGGTGCAAATGAGAAAGGAGCGTGTCTGTGACGCATCAAGGGGTTGTGGACGTTAAGCAACCGGTTTGGATCTGGATTTCGGTTCCATCTCTTTTTGCACAGTATGGGTTCAAATGTCATCAAGCGCACACTGTTGTCTGTGTGCTGACTGTCAAGTCACCTTCACCACCCACAGATTTCTGCATGGTGACTATATAGTGAATATAAAGAGCGTTTCTCCGGTCCGGCGCCCCCTGCAGGCAGCTGCGTGCCTCTTAAATCACATTACAGCCAAAGTGTGTGACATGACAGTCTCTCTCTCACACACACACACACACACACACACACACACACACACACACACTACGGTAATCTTGTTTCCTGACGGATGCGCTCCGGAGAAAACGAGAATGGCCTGTTTAATATCCTAACCCTTAGCAGGGCAGAATCTTTTCATGCTGCATTTCTCGAAACGTTTTTAGCGCATCTCTGAAAGAGGCAAGATTAAAACTAGACTTTTTTTTACATTTCTGAAGAAACTACAAGTGGTGAACCGTGCCGAAGATTTTCTGGGCGGGTTAGCTTGGCTCCCTCCTTAGGTGTTTTTTTTTTTTTTTTCACCTGTTTCGACAACCAGTCCCGAAAGATTTCCTTAAATCGTGTTTTGCTGAGGAGATCGCTTTTGCTGTTCTTCGCAGATATTCCGAAGAAGAAATCCGGCAGAAGGTTGGAACATTTCGGCAGATGCTGATGGAGAAGGAGGGCGTGATAACTCGAGAAGGCTTGCACCCTCGTCCACCGTGAGTCAATCACACACTCTACCATTGATCCTCTCTGATCTCATTTTCCACACGTAATTGAATATAGCGTGTGTTTCCAGTAGAGACAGTATTGGATAGCGTTTGTGTGCGACATTGTATTCCCGTGATTAACGACAATGCTGACCAGCACTGATAGAAACCATCCATAACACAGATCATAAGCCAGGGAATAGACGCCACATGTTTAATAGATAAATGTACGTTAAATTACTAGAACTAGAAACACTTTAATGCTTTTATGCAACTGGCTGGAAAACCGTTTAGCTAAGTAATGCGATGCAAGAATGCTTCGCATGGATTGAAATGAATAATTTTTCTCTCTGATTCATTTACATCAACTGTCTGAACAAACCGATTCACTAAAATGAATCTTTGGGAAGTGCACTCTCATTCCCTTACGAACAGAAACCTTTTATGACTAGTGCATCAAAATGAAGCACAGCTAATGAACAGGCTTTAGTTTATGGAGTGCTTTATAATCTAATGTTGTCATGGAGCATAATGAAAAATGTAGCATTGAGACGAGTCGTAACATTTAGTTACATGAAGTCATGTTGAGGTTCATAAGTAGGATGTGTTTCAGCAGGTACAGATCCAAACGTTCTTGTAGCTTGTGGGTCCTTTATCGGGAGATGATTTAATACTCTCTACAGATCATGAATGACCCTGTGTTAATACCATAGCACAGCCCAAAGGAAAGCTCGGCGACTGTACATCACCTTCTCCACCCAGAGACCAATCTCATGAAAAAGACTGTTCTGGCCGTTCTGCCCACAAGAACTCGTTTCTTTTATATCCTGCAAATCTTCTGTTCTAGCAGAGGACCCTTATGTTCTCTTTTAACCCTTGTGTTCTGTCAGAAAAGTTTATTTTGTCGTTTAACCCTTCTGTTTTATCTCAGGACCCTTATATTTTGATTTGACTCTTCTGTTCCTTCATAGGACCTTTACCCCTTCTGTTCTGTCACCCTAATGTTGTAATTTAACTCTTTCTTTTCATCACAGGGCCCTAATGTTGTCATTTAACCCTTTGGTTCCACCACAGAACCCTTGTATTGTCATTAAACTCTTCTTCATTACATATCTCTTCAGTTCTGTCACAGAGCCCCTGTATTGTCATTTAACCATCATGCTTTTTATCACAGGGCCTTTATGTTAGCATTTCTGTTTCATTATAGGACTCTTAAAGTATTTTGTAATTAACCCTTTCTTTTCATCACAGGTCCCTTATGTCGTCCTATAACCCTTGTTGCAAATCATAGCACTTTAAGGCTGTTAATAAAAAGCCCTTTTGCAGAAGCAGAACGGTGACATTTACCACTGAAGAAGAAGCCGATCACTATGATCATAGCTGATCATTTCAAGCAGTGAAATGCTCATTTATTTAATCAAGATGCATGTTCGTAAGGATAATGAGGATAGGTTAAGGCTTTATAAAAAGTGAGCGTGACAGAAAAATAGATCTTTTAGTACATCACTAAGAATTCTGTGAGGTTTCTCATTATTATCATCAAGGCCGCAAAGATATGTCAAAATAGCTCATTACTGCATTTAGACCAGCTCAGGTCATGACCTTTGACCTTTACCTCCTGTATGCACAGGGTTAGGCTGCTTCCTCACGAGGATGAAGATCACATGGGAAATGCCGCGTACATCGATGGATATGAGGAAGACTATGATTGGGATGGAGAATATTACGAGCAAGATTCAGCTGCCTACGATGAATGCAGGTAGAAGGCTTACACTTTACACTTTATACTTTATATTTTTATACTTTATATTTTATTTTTATACTTTGTATACTACTTCTTATATATATATATATTTTTTATATTTTATATATATATATATATATATATATATATATATATATATATTTTTTTTTTTTTATATATATATATTTTTTTTTATTATTTTTTTTTTTTATATTTTGACGCTGGACGGTTGTAAAAAGCATTTCACTGCATGTCGTACCATGTATGTATGTGTATGTGACAAATAAAATTTGAATTTGAATTTGAAGGCTGAGAAAGGAGCTTCACCCCAACTATATATATATATATATATATATATATATATGTGTGTGTGTATATATATGTGTGTGTGTGCGTGTGTCTATATGTATATCTGACACTGCTTTTGATTTACTCCATACTCCACTTCTTGTCTTCTACTTTAGATCCAAGAGGAAATCCAGCAGTTCACCTTCCCCTCGGCCAAAGAAGAGGAAAAAGAAGAAGGCAAGGAGACACAGTCGGTCAGTACGCTTCCTGTGATTTAATGCAATGCAGCATCATATGTATACTGTGGATAGACTGCAGATGTTCTATACGCAATGCATAGAATACCTAAATAACCTAAGACACCAGCCGAAGAGAACATACAACAGAAACACTGCGTCCCATCCAAAAGGGAGCTAAAACGTCAAAATCTTGAAGGTTTGTTCAGATTACAAAAATTTGACGTACCTTACCAAGAAGCAAAACTAGTTGGAGAGTGTAAAGGGTAATATAGAACATATTTCAAAATAACTTAGTGGAAATAAATGTAAGGAAATGTTGGTTTGTGTGATTTCATGCAGCAGTATTGTCGTTGTGTTTGTGTGACCCGCAGAGCTGACAGCCCGTCTCCAACCCGCAGAGACAAGAGGAAGAAAGGCGGAAAGAAACACAAGAGAGACAGGTGTGTGTGTGTGTGTGTGTGTGTGTGTGTGTGTGTGTTGGTTATTCATTCACACAGCTGTACATCATTCACCGATCAATTAACACTGACCTCCCTGCCAATACTCATTAGATTATACTGTATACCGCTGTATGCAAGCTTTCAGTATTCATAGCACACAAATACCACATGACCTACTACATTAGCCAAAACACACACCAGATACTGTATCCTACAGAGCAATCTGCATTTACATTTTTAATAACACAAATCTGATCGTGATATTATTAACCATTATTTTAAATATATTTGATCATTTTATCATACACATTGCCTTAGATCGGTTTTGTTTATACACAAAACAACAGAAAATGGCTAGCTCATGCATATATCAAATATTTGTGTTCATATTTTGTTATCAGCGTTTGTGTTTTGACCAGCATCAAGCATCAAGGATTAAGAAATGCCTCTGTGCATTCATCAAATATGAAATATTCAATTACTAAATATTGCTCAGCGGATGTGTCAGCGTTCTAGACGCTTGGGTTTCTGTCTATATTTCTATTATTATACTTTGTCTGTATATCCGTGTATCACTATACAGGTTTCCTTTTGTCGTGACCTCTACTCTATTAAAATTCATGAGGTGGTTTTTCACACAGCAGTCTATTTTGAACATGCTATATGATTCTCTGTACAGCGGTCTTCATAAAGAGTTAGCAATGTGCTAGCAATACCAAGGTCATGTACTCAATTCCCAGGGAACTCATGCTGATAAAACATAAAGCTTGCATGTAATGTTATTCACTGTGGATAAAAGCATCTGCTTGAATGAATAATTTATTCTGAATTTCCGGCTCACAAGCTCCATATAGCCTCTTAAGTGATGTTTATTCAGCTTTTACTGCATGCATTTTGTCTTGTGCCTGTAGTGTGATTTATTTATTATATATTTATTTCTATATTAATCATTATATATATATATATATATATATATATATATATATATATATATATATATATATTTTTTTTTTTTTTAATAAATAAATAACATATTTAAATAATATTAATACAAGATTTACACATTTGATGTGTATACCAACATGCCACATATACCTTCAATTCAATGCAGTCAATGCATTTTTATTCATCTCCCACCTTTATTACAGCTTTATCCTCTCCTGCCTTTTTCTCATATCAAGAAAACATGACAGGACTGACGGATGGTTGGGTGCTTGTGTATCTGTTTGTGTCAGATGTATATAATGGTGAACACACTACCGAAACACGGTGGATCCTTGTATAGAAACCGTATTCTGTGTTAAATCACCCAAAAAATGTCCCAACTAAGACAAAAGTTGGTAAGACAGATGCATTTTAACCATTGTCCTCCATAAAACATATATGTCTGCTTAAATCACATGTAAAAATGAATGTCATTGCATCAACTTCTCTTCATTATTTTTGCTCAGTGTGTTTTAATCAGCTGGTATTTGTTAGCTGAAGTCAGTTATCCTTGATTTATTAATGGGCAACGACACAAGATCTATTGTTTTATCATTTCTCGCCAAACTAACTTATTTTGTCAAGTATTTTGTTTGAAAAGCATGATTGTGCATCTTTCTTAACTCTTTCCCCGCCTGTAGTTTTGTTGTGGATTCATGCATTCTTTTTTTTTTTTATCAACAATTGAATATGGATAGGATTTTGAAAAAAAAAAAAAAACTATACTTAATTTAAATAGTGTGTCCGGTTCAGCACCTTCCTATTCATTTGGTAATGTTAGGCCGTTAACATGCTGTGATTTAATGTTACCAAATGCTGAAGCCTGAAACTACAAAATCTACTCATATAAACATCAGTAGTTTTCTGATAGTCATAATCTGATATCTAACCCAACATTTCTCTGTGTCAGGTCTACATCTGGCTCAAGGAGGAAGAGGAGACACAGGTAAACACTGAGCTAATCTAAGATTAAAAACTTGTTTTGCAAAGCCAGCATCTAGTTCACAGTTCGTTTAAGAGCCATTCATTGGCATGTAAAGTGACCATCCACAGTTCATTTTGCTTGTATGTGCTTTTTAGGGGTGGATAAACCAAAAATCGATGATACCGCAGTAGTAGACTGGCCTAGAAAACACGTTCAGTAGCAGTCTCTAAAGAAAATAGCCTAAATGTAATAGGTATTGATCGTTTTACAGACATCGCTCAGAAAACAAGGCAGAACATGCAGTGATGCTCATAGACACTCGTAAGAAAAAAGTACAAAAGCTGTCACCTTTGAAAAAGAGACCTTTGCACTTTATTTACTCTGAAAGAGTGCATATGTGTACTTTAAAAGTACACGTTAGAACCTAAATGGTTCTTTATAGTACCATTTGAATAGGTACTGTGACAACTTTTGTAAGTGTTTTTCTGAATTTCAGTGTCTTGAACAAAACTGAGTATCAGCAGTGTTCACTAAAGCAGTAAGATAATTTAACATGATTCTGTTATGTTTTATATGCTCCACGTATAAGCTCTAAATATAATTATTATTTAGTGTATTGTGTTGTTTTCTACTTTCAGATCTGGGAGCCCCAAAAACAAACACAAAGACAAGAACAAACAGAAAAAGAGGTGAGGGGTGTTTGTTCTGTTGTTTGCTTTTCTAAAAATGATCTTAATGTGTCTCTTAATGTATCATAATTCCTCAGCCTGACAAAGAGAGTTGTGCAATCAGAGTTGTGATTTTTCACTTTGGATAGTAAACAAGCAAGTAAACAAGCCACTCAGCAACACCCCAGCAACACTAGTATCCAGCTAGTAATGCTACTAATGGATTACAACAACCTAGTAACCAGTAACTCCATAGCAACCGCATAACAACATTCTGGCAACCACCCACAAAAACTGTATAAAATCACATATCAATGCCTTGACAGTCAATCAGAGCTGTTTAGCAACTGCATAGCAACACCCTGGCAACCACCCACCAAATAACTGACTAAAACACCCTAGTAACCACCTAGCAATGCACTGGTAAAACAGCAGTTCACAAAACAGCAGCTGACACCTTTTAGCACAAGCATAGCAACAAGCTTCCAGCCACCCAAAATACCATAGAAAACCACCTAGCAATGCACCGACAACCACTCATTTTAGCAACACCCTGGCAACCACCCACAAAAAAATCTGACTAAAACACCCTAGTTACCACCTAGCAATCCCTTGACAACCACTCAGATCTCTTTAGCAACTGCATAGCAACACCCTTGCAAAAAAACAACACTACATTAAGCATGTAAAGCTCCAGAGTAACCGTGTAGTAATTCACTGTAAACCAGCTGAAACATTTTAGCAACATGCCGCCGGCCACCCAAAACATCTTAGAAACCACCTAGCAATGCACCGACAACGCTTCAGATCATTTTTACAGCTGCGTAGCAACATCCTAGCAACCGCCCTCTACACCCAACACTCACATGTCCTTGTTTACGAAAGGATCGATGACTCAGACCGCGAGGTGCGGGTGGAGTGTGTGTGGTGTGACGTGTGTTTGTGTGTGTGTGTGTCCCGCAGGTGTTCGGTGGAGTCTCCCAGCAGGAGTTCTCAGCACAGAGGCAGCTGCTGTAGTTCCCGCAGCGGATCCGTCTCCTCCACCGCCAGCGTCTCCAAATCACCCAGCAGGTGCGGCTTATATTCGCCTCTTATCTCCATTTCACAGGCCCTCCAACAAACCTCCTCTAACAAACATTTACTGTGGTGAACATAGTTTCTGCCAAAATACCGTGGTTACTACAATAAGACTGTGGTAATGGGGTATTAGTCAGCACTGTCATCAGAGAAAGCCAATGAATCAGAACGACAGAAAGACAGAAAGCTCCTTACACTTATTCTCTTTGAAGGTGATCCATAGTCATTTATTACTGCACTAATGGCATGGTTAGACCTACACTACATTTCAAAGTACAAGGCAGAATCTATTTGATTAAAAAACAGTTTTCTATGTGAATATATTTTAAAATCGAGGTAATTTTTTTTTTCGAATTTTAAATATTTCAGTGATTAAAGCTGTTTTATATATATATATATTCAGAAATCACTAAATGATTTATTTATTTATTTTTATTTATTTATTTATTTATTTTAGGATGCTTTGATGAATAGAAAGTTCAGAACAATTGAAAAAAAAAAATTACTTTTGAAATATCAGGGAATTTCCAAAATGCGATTTCCAGATTTTTTTTTTTTTGCTTCTCAATTAAATGTGTCTTAGTTTAAGAATGTTTAAGCTTATGTTTAAGTTTAAGCAATTTGACCTCTCAAACCAGATCAAGTGCAAAGTGCAGGAACGACAGGCACAAACAGGAAGGAAGTCACTCCAGCCACAGCCCACCGCCGTCCCCCAGCACTGATCAGCCAATCACGTGGCAGAATGGGAACCACAGCGTCCGTGTACGCAATGGCAAAGATTCAGGAGCCAATCACACGGAGGGGAATAAAGGGATCGATGTATGTAGTCTCCTCTACTTTACTTTCATCTGTTCTCTGCCGTTCACACTAATAATCACACACACACACACACACACACACACACGCCAACTGATTCAGTCATATCTGTGTGAGCTGACTCTATATCTCTTTTTCCTCTTTGGCTCCATTTTGTGAGTTTTTCTGTTCTCAAGCCATTTCTGTGTTTGTTGGGAAGGGTTTTTATTTTGTTGAGACAGATGTCCATCATTTTCTTTCGGTAATAATGTCATGCTTTATTTCACGCACAAGCCATGTTGACTTTTTCAGTTCTAGAAAGAGAATCAGTTTTTTTATTACAGTGGAAACTAAAATGCAACCAGTAATAAACCTATTTTCATGGAAGCACCAGCTCCATCCCAAAGCCACAAATTGACAGTTCTTGCATCTTACGGCAATTTACTTTAACATAAAGCATGTATTTATAATAATTATATAGCTGGTGTTGGATAACATCCCATGAAAGAGACATTTGATGCCTCAGCCAGATTAATTAGAGATATTTTGATAGCATTTGTGCTTCATTTGTTAACATTAGTTACCATGAGTAATTAAGTAAATGGGTGCTGTCAGAATGAGAGTCCAAACAGCTGATAAAAACATCACAATAATAATCCACTATTTTCCTCCAGTCCATCATTTAACATCTTTAAAATCCTAAACAAATCCATTGTTAAGAATGTTTTAAATTCAAACTAAAATGCAAGTCCATAATCCATAATAACGCTTCCTCCGGTGAAAAAGTGCTTTTCCTTTTGTCTCTCGCAAACAACATCTTTGTTTAGAGCTGTTCTGGACTGCTTTCGCTTGTAAACCGTGTTTGATCTGTGCAGATTTCTCTCCCGATACAGATTGGATGACTTTTCGCTGGAAAGAGCAATAGTATGTATAGAGGACTTGCATGTTAGCTGGGAGCAGCGGTTTGACGTTAAATTGTAATAACGATGGATTTGTTTCTTACAAAAACACAACTTTTGGCTTCTCAAGATGTTAATGCTAATGGCCTGGAGTGCAGTGGATTATTGTGATGGTTTTTTTAATTAGCTGTGTAGACTCTCATTCTGACGGCACCCATTCACTGCACAGGATCCATTGGTGAGCATGTGATGTTATGCTACACTGAACGATCAAATTGTAATTTTTGGGGTGAAACAACAACAACAACAACAACAACAACAAAAAGAATACTTCTACGAACTAACATGAACGATCAATAACTAATTCATTGTATTCATTTTAACTAACATTAACAAGTTTGTGCAATAAATGCATTGACTAATGTTAACAAATGAGACCACTGAAAGTATATCGGTCTATACTTCATATATAAATCATATAAAACACTTTCTGTTTTGTAGGTTTTTCGAAATGTCAGAGCAGTATATTCAAAAACAGTGAGGAGGAATGAATTGCGGCGTTCATCTTTTATAAATGAATAACACCACATTAATTGCATTTGTGCTGAAAAGAATGACGGCAGTGTAATTTAAAATATGCATGACGTATTGTTTATGTATTCATACAGTCACGCAGTGTCTATCACGGCCACAAGATGTCAGTTATTCAGCTAATCTTTGACCTGTGTTTGGAGAGATATCAGATATCTGGTCATACTCACTGTATCTGGGACGGTTTGCATGCAGTTTTTCAGAAGTTCTCATGCTCTCTTTCTCTCTTCTTTCATTTGCTGAATTCATCCCTCTGTTTTGTTGATTTCTTGACCTCTATGAATTCACATGATCTCTTTCCACAAATAAATGCCCAAACTTTTCTGTCTTGTTTGTGTAAAAAGCACTCATATGATTTGGAACTGGACCGAGTAGATTAAATGGGTATGTCTACTAGTTTTTCTTGTCAATACAGTTGAAACTCATTTTCTGCTCAGTTTTACCGTAGCACCCTTTTCCAGATGTGTATCAGGTGTCAAAGAGCCGACGATCTGTGGCCTGCAAATCAGATCGTCCCTTATTATTGATCACTTTCTGTAATGTAAGGTGAAGAACTATTAATCAAGAGATGGTTTTCATTGACCAATCCCTCAGACGCTTTTAGCCAATCAGCTGTCATTCCTGGTTCTGCTGAGAGGATGAATGAGTCTGAATGTTACAATCACAGATAGGAAATATGCTGCACTTTGGCTGATCAGGATTTGTCGTTAGCACCGCCATCTTGGAAAGGTCAATGGGTTGGAACATCATATAGTCCTTCATGGAGATTTTATTGTTTACAGAGTGAGTTTCAGATTAGGAATGTACAATTACAATAAAATGGTCAATTATTTATCATTAATATTATAATTAACAATTATTATGCAATTAAGTTATTTTTTAAATTGATATAAAAAAGTTCTAACTCAATAATAATAAAATATCAATATTAAAATTATGATATTATATTATTATATTTTGTTCATTGTTCATGGCCTCATAGCTTCAATTCCACACTTCAAACAGCTCTATGTAAAATTATTGACCAATACAATTTTATTGTTTGTTCGTTTACAACATACAGCCACTGATATTGTTGGGTAAATGAAGACAACATGATTTTGTATGTCTGTGTTTGTTAGTATATATTTAAAAACCTGTGTTTGTTCATTTTATTTATATATAGCCTTATTACATTACCTATAATTATATTAACTTTATTTCATTTGGCTCTATAATAACATCACAGAGTGTTATGTCAGCACCTTCTCATTTTTTAATTATATATAATCTGCAATAAGCTGAATTGTACGGTGGTATCATTCTTATTGACCTTTCCAATATGGTGGACATGCTGATGTATTGTGGCTATTAGAATGGCCGCCAATTTGATTATGCTTAATAAGAGAGTAATTCAGCATCATTGCCTTAAATGTTTATCCAAAACCAACGTAGAAAATGTAAAAAATACAGCAGTTTTGGGCCTGTTAATGCAGCATCTATATCTGTGGTCACAACAGGCTACAGATTCATGATTTCTCTCTTGGGTAACGGCTGACAAATCTCCACTGACAAGAGCCGGTTCAGTGCCATTGGTGATTTCAGATGGTTTTCATCGACATGGTTTTTAATGCTCACTTTTCACTAGCACTCGATATGTCTAAATATACATTCTTAGAGTGTAACTAGGTGTTTGTTTCCTTCCTGTCAACATTTGAGTGGTGTAATGTACGTCTAGATGTTTGACAGGGACAAACGGACGCTCTGTAAACATTAGCCGACAGCAAACTACACTAACTAGGGTCATTTAGTAAAGTCGTTACACTAAAAGGGACCCAAGCCATTTGGATTCTCTTCCTAAGCGAATGTGGCATCTTTGCATCCTTTGTGAAAGACTTTTGACAATTGCTGAGAGCAAAAATCTACTTTTAGTCTTAGCAAGTGCCAACAAACGAGCACTAAATTGTCATACGGCTTAACGAACGTGACTGGGGTCCCTTTGAGATGTTAGTCGTCCATCCTAGAAGTGACCACCCTCCACCCAACACCCCTCTCCCTTCACCCATTCATCTGTGCTGTCCGTTGTCCCGACATGCTTTCTCTTTTCCCATTAAACCACATTGCTCATGCATGGCCATTGATATTTACGTTCCTCCTAGCAAATTGGATTTGTTGAGATTTTGTCGCACCCTAACGCTCCTTAACGTACGTACGGTAGAATGTGGCTGCACATGTGTCCAAGCGAAAAAGACAGCAATTCATGTAGATTGCTTTGGGGTTTTCTTAATTCTGATTCATTTCGTTTTGGGTTCTTTGTCGTTTTTGATTTTTCCTTTTGTATGTCCACTCTTTTTTTGTTTCGTTTTGCTTCGTTTTGTTGGAATTGTCTCCTTTAGTCTGTGGATCAATTATCTTAGCCTGGATACTAAAAGAATTCATTGTCTTTTTCCCATTTCGCTGCGGAGAATTTTCCTTTCTCCTTTTTGTTTTTCCTTTTTCTTCCTTTGTTTTGTTGATATTGCATACGTGTCACTGATTGAAGCGGAAGGTAGGTAACGCTCTGCCTACGCACGTGGAGAATGTGACAAGCACCCTAGCTTGACATCAGTGTCTCTCTCTCTTTTTCTCTTTGTTTATCTGAGGAAAACCAAAGGTTGGCGGGTTGTTTTCATTGTTTTCCTTTTAGAACTGTTTGCTCTATTTTCATTCTTTTTTTTCAATCTGAAATCTACCTTTGCTTTCATGCTTCAGTCTTCAGTACACTGCCCTCCCCACAGGTCCATCTCTTGTCTGCGTTTTATTTGATTTTTCTTATTATTTTTCGGTAGAATGCATTTCCTGTCTGTGCCGCATTTCCTTTTGTCTTTGGTGAAATGGTACGTGTCATATGATTTGGTCACTTTCCCTCCTTTTTTATTTTTTGGATACACAAGGGCTGTTTCTGAAGTATCTGGGGCTTACGTTTAGATGTGTTCATTTTTTTATATGACATTATTATTATTATTATTTACATTTCTTTCTTTCTTTTTTTGGTTAAGTTAGTGATTGAGGTTGATCAGAAATCCTTGCCTTCTGATGGTAATAAAAAGAACCAGATAGATGAATTGTTTGACACATAGACGTTGTTTTGCTCAGTATAACATTTTTAATTCTGCCGCTAAAGATGATCAGTCTCAGCTGTGAAGTCTTTTTTAAAGACCCCATGAAATCCAAATTTAGGGTTTGTGGTGTTTGGTTTACATGTGTGATTTTCAACTGATCCATAGACTGAAAACAATTTTAATTTGGATATTTTTAGTAAATTACACAACCATCAGGTAACATATTAAATTGAATGTGAACTTTTGAATAGACTGCACCTCAAAATCAAAAAGAAAAAATAATTAAAATAAATAAGTATATATGTATGTGCGTTTAAATGATATATTTGATTTATTTTCAACCCTTTTTTATATTACAAAAAAATTTCATATTACTTCCAACTGGCTCTTCAACGCAGAGGAGCATTGGCTGTTTGTTTCTCCTAGATGTCCAAGCTTTGCACCCTACCCCTACAGGGTTAGCCCAGACCCCCGAAATATATAGTCCAGTCATGAAACTCCACATGGTGCAGACTGGCGGGTTGTTAACGTAACCGATGACAATCAGAGAGTTAAACGACTTGGCACAAGCCTTTCATTTATATGGCTGGCTAGCATTCTACCTTCCTTTTGGGTAATTTTATATGCTATTTGTGCAGCAGCAGTATGTTTTAAATACTCACAGCATTATATCGCCACATGCACTGGCATGTACTTGCTTGCACAGCTTGTCATGCTCCAACTTGAGTCCAACTCATGCTCCAACTCACTCAAGAATAAGACTACTTATACTTTAACTCGTCCTTGAACTCGGGGAAGCAACTCACTCCCTACCATTCCACCATTTTCTGGCTGAGAACCATGGCCTCAAATTTGGGGGTGCTGACCCTTGTTCTTGCAGCTTCACACTTCCCAAGTATGAACTCAAGTCACAGCCTGATGAAGCCATCAGAACGACATCATCTGTGAAAGCAGTGTTGCCACCCACAGGCTGTAAAAAACATGGACATAGTGTCCGTGATGTAAACCGTAGGTTTCTGAAATGCGTTTTTAAAACTTAAAATGGGCAGAGCTAGTCGTCGCCATCTTGGCATCATGTCATCGTGCGTCACTCTCGGAGAACCACAATTGGGCAAAGAGGCGGGAGCTTGTTTATGAAACCACGCCCACTTAGCTTGAGGGTGGTGACAGCAGCGCCAATCTACTTGTCACTCAAGTTGCTACGCCCCTTAATGATGCTGAACGTTAAGCCTTAATATTATTGAAACTGATTTCAATAATAACTTCATCGCCCTCACAGTTGAACAAAATTAGCTGTATAGACCAAAACCACTTTTAGTCACTTTCGTGTTGGTTTCACGACAAAGACTGGGAGGTTGCTGCTTGTGCCACCCGTTGAGAATGGCTAACAAATTTCTATCCGGGCCGTGTGTCTCACAGCAACATTAATTGACAACATTGTCCAGTGTATCATCAGCCTTAGACCCCCAATCTAGACACACTCCACCTCCTTTGTTCCTCCTCCAACTGAGATACGACAATTGGTTGAATTCTCCTTTCCAGTACTCTCAGGCATATGCTTTCCAAAGCTTGCTGAGAACTGTTATTCCTCTATGATTGGAATACACGCTCCGGTCCCCTTTTTCAAACAATGGGAACCACCGTACCTGTCTGCCAATCACCAGGCACTGTCCCAGATGCCCACTTGATGTTGGACAAGTGTGTCGACCACAAACTTCATCCAGGGCCTTCAGCTTGTCAGGGTGAAACTCATTCACTCTGTCACAGCGGCAACCCAAGAACATGCAGGTGGACATCAGCGGAGAAGGTGGTCGTCAGGCAGAAGAAGGAGGCTTTTTGGGTCTGGTTGACTTGTGGGTCTCCCGATTCTGCTGACAGGTATTAGCAAGGTAGAAGTAGAAGACTCAGTGGACCGCACCTTGCCATTCTCCTCCCACACTGAGATTCTGGTGGTCTATTACCAGTACACTTTTCAAAACGCCTTATATTCGACAGTGGAGCTGAGCACAGAAGTCCAACAGCAGATCAAAAAGTTCCTGCCAATCATCCCCTCTAGGTTTCTTCACCGTCCCCAACACGAGCATTAAAATTTGCCAGCAGAACTACGAAATCCCCAGGCAGTACCCCTTCCAGAGCTCCACCCAAGACCTCTAAGAAGGCTGGATACTCTAAACTGTACACACACACACACACATATTAAAGTCGCAGTAAGGTGACCCTCTCATCTAACAGGCAAAACTGAGCCGAGTGGTGTGCCGAGAGTCTGAGACCTCTCACCCCGAGCGACTCCAGAGAAGGAGAGAGTCCAACCCCTATCTAGGGTTCTAGAGCCAGAACTATGCATAGGAGTCGGGCAAGTATATCTAGCTGCTAACGCTCAACCTTATGCTCTTTTCCATGTATCAAACGTTTGCAGGGCCCCAGCCATCAGGTCTCATATGTGTAACATTATTTTGCATGTAAACATAAATTGTAAAATAATGCTAATAATGATTAGTAAATATTATAAATAATTATAATTACATTACTAAAATTTAAATAATTTATTACTACCGTTATGCGTATGTAATATTGGATTTGTATTCATTTATTTACTTGCCCATTTTGCATTACAATAAAGGAAATTTGAGGTACAGTATGTTTATATTCTCAAAATATGATTGATTTTCCTTTTCTTTTGGTTATGGGGTGCATTGTGACACAAACACATCTTTGATAGGTTTTGGCTATTAAAGTATGCCCAGAGTTGTACGTGGTGCTACAACTGAAGAGAAAAAACAACCGCTCGTCGAGTCATTTCATGGGGTCTTTAGTTCAACTGACGGATAACCCATAAAGCACGTTCAGTTAAAGGTTTTTACTCTGAAACTGTTGAAACAAGAGCATCCATTCATAGCACTCACTCTTGAAGCTTTAAAACCGCGCCGAAGAGTGAAGCGCTGTTAAAACGCACTCAAACTGATCGCGCTCCAGCCCACGCACTGTGAGATCCATTTGAATTTGATTTCTTTTGTGTGTCTTTTTCTCTCTTTGGTTTGATTTTCATGCATTGTTTCATACTCACTATCCAGGGAAGGGTGTTGTGTCTTTTTCTCTTGCATTTTGTGAATCTAATGATGCACTTATGTTGCCCCACTTTTCCCTTCTCTTCATACCTTACCTACTAAAGGAGGGAATACCACTTTATTGGTAAGTGGATGTTAACCAAAAGGGAGTTGAAAAACAGAATAACCTTTTAAAAAAGCTATTAAAACAGGAAATGGGTCGCTGTTCACATCTCAGCAATTGTCTGCAGGACAAAACAAATCCACAAGCAAGTTCTATTGAGTAGAAGACCAGTTGTTTTCTAATTCGATTGAATCTATTCTTGTGACTCTTTATTTCGTTCCTTCCATTTCTGTGATGTTCCGTCAAGTTGTCTTTTTTTTTATTTTCTAGTTTTATTTTTCACCTTCTTCTTTTTTTTTTTTTGTTTGTTTGTAGCTCTTTCTGAAATTGAAAAAGTCCTCTTTCTCTTCTACTGTATATTCTCCAGTCTCTGTCGCTCTTTATATTCTCTCTAAACTTTTTTCTTTCAGAGTTTCGCATATTTTCCCTCTCCCCCTTTTTTTTGTTTCGATTTTCTTTCGGGACTATTCTTTTCAAATCATTATGGTTTTGCATGCCGAGTATTGCATGCGCTGCACAATAGAGGACTGTCTATAAGCCAGAGAACAATCCTAGCACTTTCTTTTAGATGTTTTTTTGGCAAGTACACGATAACGCTCTTCCACCCGGGAGGAAAAAGACTCTAATTTCACTGTTCTCTTTCTGTTTGTTTTTTTCACATTTATTTCTTTTTTCCCTTTGGTTTGTTGGTTATAATTCACCTACAGAAGCTTCGCTCTCTGGCTCCGTCTCCCTCGAGCGCGCAGACGCACGCGTCGCCTCATCTAAGAGGTGCTAAACACCACGCCGACCGCCCCAGGAGCCCCGGAGGAGCAGCGGCGCAGACGGCAGAGGACGGCTGCGCAGACGACAGGCCGGCGACGGGCAAAGCGCTCTCAGACGCGGCGGGGAGACGCGGCGGGAGGCCCAGGCTTCGAGAGAAGACGTCGCGCTCGCCGGCCCACAGCACTGACACTGAGCCACACACCAAAACCAAGAATCAGAAGAAGTGAGAACATTGACATTTAGCTTTTATGCAGATGTGTGCATTACCGGTCTGACGTCGCATGGGAATGAGTCTTTGACCTTAAATACAGTGTCAAATTTGAAATATTGTAACAATTTAAATGAACAGTTTTTTTTATGTTACTCCAGTCTTCAGTGTCACATGATTCTCCAGAAATCATTTTAATATTCTGATTTGAGATTGAGAAACTCAATATAGACCATCGTTTTAAAGCTTTTTTTTGTGTGAATTAAACACATATATTTTATATAATTAAAATATATTTCTTTTTCAAACAGATGCTGTTCTTTTCAACTTTATCATCACCAAAGAATAAAAATGCGTCACGGTTTACATAAAAGTATTGAGCAAAAATAATAAGAACCATTATTAATGATAACTGATCACCAATAATAACTGTGCAGCTAATCAGCATATTAAAATGATTTCTTAAGGATCACTTGACACTGAAGACTGGCTTTGATTTTAAAATATATTATTATAGTATTTTTTAACTACTAATAATATTTCACAATTTTTACTTTTATTGATATATTATTTTATTTTATTATTTATATATTTTATTTATATTTATATATTTATTATTTTATTTATATATATATATATATATATATATATATATATATATATATATATATATATATATATATATATTTTTTTTTTTTTTTTTATTAATACTTTTAATAATACTTAACAATATTACTGTTTTAACTGTATTTTTGTTCATATAACTTTAGCCTTATTCCAAACTTGGTTAAACATGTTTTTGCACCTTACTAGTTACTAAATTAGTTTTATTATGCATGCCAAGAATAAATAAAGCAAGCAATGACAAACGTTACCTAAAGTTCTGTGTACACCGAAGTCAGAGAAAACACATACATGTCCGGTGTATATCAGAAAGTGCTCTAGATCATAATGAAGATGTCTGATTGAATCTGACCAAAACCGTTTCTCAAACCTAGAACGAAAGGATCTCATTCGTCGAAGCGGCACCATCGCGGACGCGGCCAGAACCATCACCGGAGCTCCTCGGTGTCTCCGGGTCGACACAAACACACGTCCAAGAAGAAGAAGAGCAAGAGCCACGGGACGAGCCGGCAGAGGAGCAGCTCCTTCAGCAGCGGGAGGTCGTCGTCTCGAGGACCCAGCAAGAACAAATCACCGCACGTCCGACAGAACAACTCCAGGTACTCTCACACACAGTTAGTGCTTCTTCATTCAGGAGCTCGTTAATAGTCAAGGAGGACGAGTTATTTTGCAAATTAGTCTTATATTCCGGTACAGATATCTAAAGGTTATCAAATCAAGAAAAAATCAAAACTGCTTAAAACTGTAAACATTTTAGTCAGTCGAATCAGAAAAGTAATGTTGTTTTGCTTTTGAATTAAGTTTTTTTTTTAAACCCCAAAGGCAGATTTATGCGTAATTGCTTAATTGGATTTTTGGTTTTTTTTTTTTTTTTTTTTTTAAGAAAAGAAAGACGTTAGGTATGCTTTTGTCTAAATTAAGAAAAAAAATCTGCCAAAGAGAGCAATTTTTTTTTTTTTTTTTTTAAATCTCAGTGGCAGATATTTTTTTCATTTTGCACATTAACCCACTTTAATTTGTGATAATTAAAAAAAAAAATGAAATGGCTTGCGACTCCAAAAACGTCTCGTTTCAGTGATTCAGAGTCAAGAGGCAGAGACTTTATACACTTTATGCTTTATACGCTGCACAAAAAGCTCACGTTCAGTCCCTGACACAGTCTCTGTCGAATGAATCCCAGCATGCTTTGTGTCCGTCCGTGTGCAGGGAGAGAGACAGTCCTCATCACTCGGATGCAGAACGAGCTCGGCGCCGCTCACGCAGCTATTCTCCCATCCGTAAGAGACGGAGAGACTCCCCCAGCTTCATGGAGGCTCGCAGGATCACCAGGTACTTCTCACCCCGTCCTCCTGGTCAGTTCTGCTGCTAGATGTCCTGACTGCGCCGTTAGAGGCAAAGGTTTCTTTTTTTTAGGTGATTTTGGTGATTAATCAGTTAATAGACATCCAACTCTTTCGCTCCCGATAAATCATTTCCACCCGAATCGGTGCTATTTTAGTGCCATTAGTACTATAAGAGTTTTTCTTAATATTTTGAATTCGACTTTATTTTGATATTTTCTGTTTTCACGTTATTTTAGTCAGTAATTTTATGTTTTGATATTTTTATTAGTTGTTTTAATGTCTATAGTTTTTATGCATTTTGATGTATTACTTTTAGTCATTTAATTAAGTTTTTTTTTTCTTCTCTACAGTAATTAAGCCCATCTATAGTCGACTTACATATAGCAAATAAATCATAAAATAACATATATTATTATAAAATAAATATATGTATTAATATAAATAAATTCGTTTTTATTTATATTTTGGCTGTACATATTATTTTCATTTTTCACAAGTTATAATAATTTTGTTTTGTGCTTTTTTTTAATTTAGCTTCTTTCAAATATTTCTATTTATTTCAGTTTTAGCCATTTTAGTACCTGTTGCCACATTCGCTTATTTTTGTGCGACATATCTAAGTTATTCCCAATTTTTTTTCAATGCATATCAACTTTATTAAGTTAAATGTTTTTGTTGTTTTTTTTACACTGAGCAAAATTATAAATGCAACACTTTGAACTTTTTTGCCCCCCTTTTTTTTCGTGAGCTGAACTCAAAGATCGAAGACTTTTTCCATGTACTCAAAAGCCTATTTCTCTCGAATACGAGCGCTTCTCCATCCCCGTGGCATATCAAAACGCTGATTATTGCAGGCATATTGTGGCCGGCCTCAGGCACACCTGTGCAATAATCGTCTATCCAATCAGCATCTTGATACGCCACACCTGTGAGGAGGATGGATCATCCAGGAGAAGCTCTCACTAACAGATTTAAACAGATATTTCAACAATATTTGAGAGGAATAGGCCTTTTGTGTGCATAGAAAAACTAGGCAAACTAAAGAAACACTGCCCCCTGCAGGCCGGTCTGTGTACTGCAGGATTTCTCCACTCATTCTTTAAGTTTTCTTGTCAAGAGAACTGAAATAGAGTGACTCTCGGACTCACGGGTAACACTGACAGCACAGTATAAAAGCACGAATTAAAAAAATATATATGCATAAAGAACAGCTATACAATTATACACAGGTGTGGACAGTAAGAGATAAATAAAGGCGTCCTTTTATTGTGGCCAGTTTTTGGCTTCACGTTCATAAAGCGTTATAAAATGTTTTAGTTTGTTCTTATCTTGAAATGATTTCCCTCTGCTCTGATTGGTCAGGATTTGAACTTACTCATTCCTATATGAAGGTTTCCTCGACGACCTCGCGCCGGAACGATGCTACCATGGTAACCGTTGCCATGCATCAGGAACCCCCGGTTTCCTCCCGAATCAGCTCTCAAGTGTACAACTACATCTGTGTCTCTTTAGCTTCTGTCTCAGTGCCTTTCTCTCGGCTTTTGTCCTCCTCGCCACTAAACGAGTTTTCTTCGCAGATTAACGCTAATGATGGCACGCGGTTCACTCACACAGACTCACCGAGAGCCAGAACGCTCTGCCATGAGCTAAATCAGTCAAACGCTGACCGAAAATACACTTGCTACTCAATATATATATATATATATCTTATTGTTAGTTGAACTACTCTATCAGTCTTCCTGATTTATTTTATCCGAGCTCGTAGAAGTGCATTCTGGCTGTCGTGAAAACACTTTAACATACTTCGGAAAATGATTATTGCTATGAAAATAATACACTTTAAAATAACAGTTAAATAGGAACTGAATGTATTTTTTGGATACTTAATGACCTAAAACACTTTTATATATATATCAGTCCACATGTGAAGGACATTTGAGCCACTTGAATTGAAAATGCAATTTTATAATTACTTCTTTTGTCTTTAAAATATGTTTAAAGAATTGAATGAACTGAGAAGATTAGATAGTAATTATTATATTATATTATATTATATTATTCAGTATATTATAAAATATTATTCATGTACTTTAATAAGATTAATTAAAATTAACTCTAATATTACAAAAATAAATATGTAATATATTATAAAAATAAGATTAAAAATAAAAATCTGCTAAAAATAAATGTTGTAAATAAGTGTACTGACAAATTTTTAGTATTAATTAAAAATATATATAATAACCTCATTATAAAAATTACTTTAGTTATACAAATGCTTAAACTTTTTTAAATGTATTAATTATATATTAAATATATATATATATATTTTTTTTAATCATTATAATAAATATGTTACTTAATATATAAATATATTTATATATTATATTATAAAAGTTAGGATATTAAAAAAATGAACGCCTGTCTAATTGCATAATTAAAATGTTAATAAAACAATAAAATAAACAAACAATAAATATAACACATACATGAAAAACAACATTATGTAACCAAAAACTATTTTAGATAAAATACATTTTTTTATTGAAACTTGTATTTAAATATATTTGTGTTTTAGGATGTTAGTCACCACATCAAAGTAAGTAAAGCTTAATGACGTAAAGTTCAAACATAACGATGTCAAATTGTTATCAGAAAAAGTGTGTTAATAATCTGTTCACTAGTAGTTTATCTTCAGCGTCTCGCTGTAAACACTGAACGCCACCGGATGATGATGCTTTTAACACTCACTAACCAAAGCTCAACCTCTCCAGACATTTTCTCTTCCAGAAACTAATCATCGCTGCAGCACTTCCACCGCTTTGACCACAGCTGTGTTTAAGAGGCTTTCTAGCTGCTCCCCTGAGGCCTGGGAGACAAAACATTCATCCTCATAATAATAATCAATAAAGTAGATAAATATCCAAGTGAAAAAATAATAATGCAAAAATAAATATGTAATTAAAATAAAATGTAAAAATTGTTCAAATAAATAAAACTTGCATTTAAATAAATAATATTTCTTACTCAGAAACGGTCTACAACGTGTAAAAATGTGTAGTAAAATGCAGTTTACACGAAATTAAAATAGATTAAATTAATAACATTTAAATCGAACGTTTTAATAACGTTAGTTTGCATTATACAGAATGTTATTTGTTTGATATTTAGGACATTTTGCATGTATAAACTGTATGCAAATGTATAGAAATAATTAAAATATGATTAAACGAAAAGAAATCTAAATGAGTAAATAGAAGAATAAATAAATAAATAGTAAATTGTACAAACAGTAAAAAGAAAAAAAAAAAATATATATATATATATATATATATATATATATATATATATATATATATATATATATATTTTTTTTTTTTTTTTTTTAAATAGGTAAATGTGTTAATAAAATAACCAAATAATATTTTAGATATTTTAGTTTTATTTTTCACAGTGTAAATTCTTTATATAAGATTGCATATATACATTTATTGCTAAATCATTTTTGTCAGTCCACTTAGAGTCTAAAAATGATTTAGCAATAAATTAGAGCTATTAGACCACCTTGGACCATCAGGAAACTAGCTAGTAATTACCAAAGTTACTACCAAACGACACTCCAAAAATGAGTTTTGCTTCCTTTTTTTCTTTGTAATGCAGTAGACACTACGCTAACGACGTCCCGGCGCACATTTGATGTTGTCGAGTGGTCAAAGCGGTATCAAAGTGCACACGATCTTTTCATTTCCCGCTACCTCGTGTCTATATCACGTCCTCTCTCTGCCGTCGTTTCCACAGCGCCCGAAAGCGTCCCATCCCGTACTACCGGCCGAGTCCGTCCTCGTCCAGCTCGTCCAGCAGCTACAGCAGCTCCAGCCGCAGCCGCAGTCGCAGTCGCAGCTACTACAGCTACAGCAGCTCCAGCAGCTCCAGCCGGACGGGCCGGAGCCGGAGCCCCAGCCCCGCGCACAGCTACTACAGCCAAAGCAGCTACGACAGCCCCGGCTTCTGAGAGACGCCCGACAGACGTGCTAGCATGCAAAAACCGAACGCAAATGATAAGACGTGTTAAAGGTGAAGAGAGTAATTGCGCTCGCTCGGTACTTTTGTCTTGTTTTCCAGTACAAATGTGGAGGAACGTTTTAAAGCGCTCCTGTTATGGGTAAAGAAAGTCCATGCAAGGTCAAAAAACACTTCGTTGTCTTTTAATATGCATTTAGCGTTATCTTGTTTGGTCAACGATTCTGTGGCAACATGAAAAACTGCTTGGGACTCGACTTCTTCGTTTTGAGAGACAATAACTAACGTACATTATACGGTGCACTTTCAGATTTAAAACTAAAAGATCATTTTCAAAAATCCGTAACGGGGCACTTTAAAACAAAATACATCAGGGTAACAAAACGGTGCATGAATAAAAATGAGTTTATGCTTAAAAGCAGAAAAAAATATCATAAAACTAAATTGAATTTAATGTGGAAGTCGTTATTTTTTTGACCACTATCTTCATTTTGCTTTTTTTTAAATAAATTTTGATTTATTTATTACATTTAGATTACACATTTATACTGGAAAAATCCTGGCTGAGAATTTTTTTTTGCCGTTTATAAATGTATTTATTATTATTATTTATTTTTTAGCGTGTCTGACTCAAACTGGATTCTATTTAATTCATCTGTGACCGTGTGATGCAGAGCTCACCCCCTTCACCTTTAACATAGGCTTTGTTCGCTCAGAAAGCAAAAATCATTATTAACTTGAAAATTATTTATTTCTGACGCAAATCCACTCTCTCCGATTTTCTATACTTCCGAAAGCATAACAAATGCATAAAATCTGATTTTTCCAACCTCTCTTTCCGCAGCGACTATTAAAGTAATAATAATGATGCTTATGGCGTTATCGCTGTGGTAGATTATGTAGATGCACCAGATATGATGCATAAAGAGCACTGTCTGAACAAACACTTGAAGTGATCTTGAAGACTGGATTTGAGTGTTCAGTGCAAACTAAAGCATTTTAGGAAGCGAACTGATAAATAACTTTAATGTATTTGACGTTTAAAATCAGCTGTTCATTTCACTCAGTAAAACTGCTGACTAAACACACACACACACACACACACACACACACACACACACACACACACACACACACACACACACACACACACACACACACACACACACACACACACACACACACACACACACACACACACACACACACACACACACACACACACACACACACACACACACACACACACACACACACACACACACACACACACACACACACACACACACACACACACACACACACACACACACACACACACACACACACACACACACACACACACACACACACACACACACACACACACACACACACACACACACACACACACACACACACACACACACACACACACACACACACACACACACACACACACACACACACACACACACACACACACACACACACACACACACACACACACACACACACACACATACACACACACACACACACATACACATACACACACACACACACACACACACACACACACACACACACACACACACACACACACACACACACACACACACACACACACACACACACACACACACACACACACACACACACACACACACATACACACACACACACACACACACACACACACACACACACACACACACACACACACACACAGCATCCATTGTTACAAATAGCTCCAGCGTCTCTATTAAAAGACTAAAAGGCCTGAAGAACAAAGATGAGACGAGCACTTTTTCCTGAAATTCTTCCACGCTGCAAAAGTAACCAAAAAACTGGGTTAACAATGTGAGGCTCTCCAAATCACCAGACTTTATTCCTACAGAGAAGATTCAGACTCGAGCAAGAACAAACGATCGAGCAGCTCTCGCTTCGGCTGAACCTCACGAAGAAACGTCCACATCGACAAAAGAAACATTACGCTTTATTTATGCAAACCGAATTCATTTAGTGACGATTGGGTGGTTTAAATGTACATAATGATTCACGTTCTTTTTTATGCAAATGTCGTTATTTATTTATTTATTTATTTATTTTTGGCCGACCGTTTTTTGCGAGATCCACCCGTTTAGTATTTTTAAAAAAGGAAAAAGAACTCCCGTTTTTTCAAGAAGCTGTATTATGACGGTTGTATGAGTTTGAATATTTACGCTGCAAGTTTTGGCTGTAAACTATGCACTGTATATTCCACGTTCTATAGCGGATTATATAAAGGCTTCGTATGTGGAAAAGCTTGGCATGATGCAGAGCGGAGGCCGTCGGTCCTTTACTCTCCGATCTCTTTGGAAAATCCATATCTGATGCACCTATAATGCCATTCCATTTTGGAGATGTGATATTTCTTATAATATACAGTATTCCACTTCTATTTTGGCTGTGTTTAGTGCATATGAATAGAGCTCTGTCTGTGTTATATAGACACCGTGTACAGTTCTGTTGTTTTTAAAGCGGCGTCTCTTAGTGTAGGTGCACTTTCCTGAAACCAGGCTGCAAAAATATACACGCACACGTCTTTTTCGGCATATTTATTCTATTTATTCGGTGACTTATTCATGTGATGCATTATTGGTTGTGTATTTATTTTGTTATTTAATTCATTTGGGCTCCGAGGAGCTTTTTATGAGGACTTTTCCGCACTCTTCAAAGTCGACATGAAATCAGAATGGATTGAGTTCACTTTCTTATAGGATTCATCGCTCTTATTATTTTTCATTTCTGAAACAGCTTCGTACAGAGGCCTGCCAACTTCATCCTTTTTTTTCCTGTTGACCTTAAACGCAGAATCAAGGTGAACTGCCGTGAAGTGATTTTTTTTCCGAGCGGAAGACAGACTGTTGTTTCACGAGTTTGCATTTTGCAAATATTTATTATGATTATTTTAGTTCTCTCATTCCCTCCTTCGAATGGAGACTGAACCGGCCTTCATCAGTGACTTCTTTCTCGTTCTGGAAAGAGCCGGACGACAGTGACCTTTAACCCGGGCCTCAGTCTCCGTCAGTGTTATGATTTTACAGACATGTGTTTGAGTTGACACGGCTCTCACTTCCCAACTGTATAAAGTCAGTAGAATTAGTGACCAGTTCAATTAAACACATAATAAAAGTATCTACAAATGGATCGTCTTCACGTGCTCTTTCTTGATTTTTTTCAGCTTCCCTTTGTCTCTTGGGTCATCATAAACAACGATTCAAATATTTGTTGAAAAAAAAGAGACTGAAATATGTTAGATGAAAAACTAAACGGAATAAAAATAAATGAATCGCTATTAGTAATATTGAAAGAAATTATAAAAAATTAAATGACAAAAGCTCTTAAAATTACAAAGAAATTGTAACAAAAAAATAAACAAGTAAATAATAAAATAAATAAAAGCTAATTCAAAAGTATAATTTTCAGTCAATACAATTTTAAATAAAATTAATTCATCTTAAATGATAAAAGCAAAAATCTATTTAACAGTATTAATTATATAATAATTATGTAATAATATAATAACTATATATTATAAATGATTCTATGAATAATCCATGTCTTCAGCACTAGATGGCGTTACTGAAGCTGTAGAAGACGCTCATGTGATCTGGATCAGAGTCTGGAAGATTCCTGCTCCTTCACAAACTCCACCGTCACCTCTTCACTGATACACATTACCCATAATTCTGTATTTCACTAATACAAAATACAGTTCATGAAGATGTCATAACATTGTGAGTGAGAAGCGTTCCCTTTGAATCTGTTTTATTTTAGTAGAATTGATACAACTTATCATTTTTTCGGATTTCACTTTATATTTTTGTTTCAAACCTATATAGTCTATAGTTTAAATCTGTCTAGTTTTTATATTATTCCTATATAATTATTATTATTAATATTATTATTAGTTTTCTAATTTACTCATTGTCAACTATCATCTATATTTTATTACTTAAGCTTTTTAATTGTTTTTATTTTAGTTAACATTTATTTTGATATATATATATTTTTTTAATTAAATATATATATATATATTTATTTTCATTCTAGTTATTTTCATTCTAGCTTCCATCCTCAGTTTGTTTGATTTTTAGTCTATTTCTGTTCGTCTTTGGTGTTATTTAATAGCTTTCGTGAATATTTTAATTCACTTTTCATTTATATATTTTAATTTGAATTACAGTCGTAATCATTTTTGTTGTTTTTATCATCTTTAGCTTTTAAAATGTTTTATACGGAATTGAATTTTATTCAAAGTAAAGCTCAGATATCACTGAAAATGATTATTATCGCCGTGACTGGGATTCGGTGCTTGAATGAATGTTTTCTAGAAGAGTGAACCCCGTGGTATTCCTCTCTCTCTCTCTCTGTCCCACCGGTCGTCTCTGGGATTGTTCTCTGATTTCCAGATTCCTCTGCTCCTGTGTCACGAGAGCCGCGGCCGTCCAGGAAAGGAACGGGAAGATTCCTTTCTCATGCGAGGCCGTCCGTGAATAGACATTCTAGTCACTTCTATAAATATCTGGAAGGGAGGTGGGCGCCGTGCCGGCGTGGAAAGGGGAGGGTCAGCTGAGAACCTTCTTATAAATCTCAGCTCTCCCAAACCGGACGCAGAACAAAGTTCAGCCATGGCCGAGAGACGCATTCCCTTCACCTTCATGCACGGCCCGTCCTGGGACCCTTTCCGCGACTGGTACCAGGGCAGCAGGCTCTTCGATCAGACCTTCGGGATGCCACACTTCTCCGAGGAGATGCCCACCTTCCCCAGCACGCACTGGCCGGGATACATCCGGCCCTTCGGGTTTCCAGAGATGGCCTCTTTAATGCAGAGCCCGGTGGCTCAGGTGCCCATGTCGCCCCCGGCCTCCGTCGTCCACCCCCCGAACTACGGCCGGGCCCTGTCCCGACAGATGAGCTCGGGGATGTCCGAGATAAAGCAGACGCCGGACGCCTGGAAGATCAGCCTGGACGTCAATCACTTCGCCCCGGAGGAGCTGACGGTGAAGACCAAGGACGGGGTGGTGGAGATCACCGGTGAGCACTTCTTTCATCGTTTGTCTCGCGAAGCATTCGTCCGAATGCATTAAAAAGCAAGCGTTTTTGATGCATTTCGCAAAATTAAGCTTTTCTGCCTTGGCATGCTTAAACAATAAATGCTTAAATGATTATTTGGTGAGTTATGTTTCTAGTTAATGCTAGAGTGAGCCTTAAAGCAGACAAGCGCAGAAAAGTGAACTTCTAAACGATGAGCAGCAGACAAGAACTGAAAAACTAATATAAAAGTCAATAGGAAAAGGAAATTAGAGCTGGTTTCTGTAGGTTTTTTGGAAGGGAAATGCTAACGTAAAACATAATTATGACTGTAGAATTGATTAAAAACTAAATCACTAAAACCATATTATTAAAAAAACTCAATTATTATTACTTTTTATGTTGTAATTACGTCTTAGCATGTCATAATTGTAACTTTTTATTTATTCATGATTTAATATCTCATAACTGTGACTTTTTAATGCCGTTATTTTAGATTTTTAGAGTTTAAATTAGACGGTTGTCGACGTAGTTCCATAAATAATTGTAAAAATATTTTTTTGTCATTTATGACTTTTTATCTCAACTTTAGTCTGAAAATACAATTTCTAGAACTTTTGAAATGCTGATTTAGCGGGTTTTAACTTTTAGAGTCATCATTTTTTTTAACTTATTCTCACAATTTCGTACTTTTCTTGCCGAATAATTATGGCTTGTCGTCATTTTTCTTTTTTTTCTTTTTTTAAATTCACTTTTTTGACATTTTGTCACAATGGAGACCTTTTTCTCATTGCACCAAAGCGTGTTTTTTTTTGCTTTCGGTGGAACAAATGGGGAAGAGAGCGAAGGGCTGCTGAATAACCGGCACGGCTCGGGAGACCTTTTGTCTTCTGTAGGGTGGGAGCTGATTTTTCAGAAACATTCCTGAGATATTACATAACCGGAGCACAAAGCAGTCAAAACAGCAGAGGCCTGAGACCCGAGTTCAAACATTTTGTGTGTAGCATCATATTTTTGCTGTCACGTTTGCACTTCGGAAATGAACAGGTTAAACGGGGATAACACACCCTGGTGTCTGCTGGCTCTAAACAAACAGAGCGGGTGCTGAGTTACCCGGCCGGGTGTCAGACAGAGTTCAGGGAGGACACATTCAGGAAGTGGTTAAACATGACACGTTACGTTAAACACTCCCGATCTTCTCAATCAATTACATCAGAAATCTAACACTACACAGTAATTCTGCACAATGTGAATGGTGATCGCTTGCCACGTCGGTGCTGTCCAGTTGCTAAAGAGACCTTATGGTGGTTTCGTAGAAATAAAAATAGACGAGCTGATAAGAGTATGTGGATAGCAGCTTGGATTTTACTGAGAAACGTCCTTTTAATTCGGCCTTTGCCGTTTTGAAGAATCTGAGAGATATTGTTCTGTTCTCATCTGATCTGCATGCAGGCAAACACGAGGAGAGGAAAGACGAACACGGCTTCGTGTCCAGATGTTTCACCAGGAAATACACGTGAGTACTGAGCACTTGATAGGGAGGATCGAGAGACAGACTTTCTGAGATGACTACAAGGGTGGGACGTGTTTGAGTGATAAGGGCTCGCGTTGTATAATATTTCACATCTGTTTTTGATAGAGCTGTGCTCATGTTCACTATTCAGTTCTGAGATTCAGTTGCATATCTGTCTATATCTATCTGGATTAACTGCAAAATTTGTGGACAGCAGATTTAATAATAAAGTGGCATAGAAATTTCACAAGAAAGGAAATAGCCAGTAACATTGAATTAGACAAGAAATGGTGTAGTAGAAAGACTAAAATAGTATTTAAATGTAACTGGAAAAAAATATATACATACATATGCATATATATATATATATATATATATATATATATATATATATATATATATATATATATATATATATATATATATATATATATATATATACACACACACACACACACACACACATATATATATATACACACACACACACACATATATATATATATATATACACACACACACACACATACATATATATATATATATATATATATATATATATACACACACACACACATATATATATATATACACACACACACACACATATATATACACACACACACACACACACACACACACACACACACACACACACATCATTTTTATCCTAATTTAGAAACTCAATTAGGTTAAAAAAAACAGCAAATAAATGCATATATTATTACATGTAAAAGTTTAAAGAGGAAAACTGGAATAGTATTTTTATATTTTCTTACATATACTTCAGTAGTTTTTCTTTTATTTTAATGTAGTAGTTTTGGACCTAAAGTGTAATATTCTCTAGATAAGCGTGTTGCCTGTCTGAGAGGACTTTGTTGTGTTGCAGTCTGCCCTCTGGTGTGGACTCTGAGAAGATCAGCTCGTCTCTGTCTCCTGAGGGCGTCCTGACGGTCGAAGCTCCTCTGCCCAAACCTGCCATCCAGGGCTCTGAGATCAACATCCCCGTCAACACAAGCAGTGCAGTGACAAAGAAACCCTGAGCACTACAACACACACACACACACACACACACACACACACACACACACACACACTGGCTGATCACTGTGTTACTTTGAGTTTGTTTTCTTCAGCATGAACGCATATGTTCTATATTAATGTCTTGATACTTCTTTGTAAAAAGCAGGTAGAAGAGGAGAAAATGCTATATTGCATTCCCATCTAATTTTTAATAGCACTCTTTTTCATCAGTCTCTGTATCATCCTTCTCAACTGTGTACACACAAATCACTAAAAAACATGCTCATATTTAATCCCTGAATCGAAAAGTCTAAAATATATATGTGTGAATATATATATATATATATATATATATATATATATATATATATATATAATGCAACATTGAAACATATTACCCCATCATTGAAATCGACATTACATGTTGAAGAACAAAATAAAGGACAATTGTGCATGTAGATTCTGGTAGCATTGGTTTATATATGTTTTTATATTGTCTGGAGGGTTTGATTTTACTGAATGTGAATGTTTTTGCACTACAGTAAGAATTGAAAAATAATGCAACGATGCAAACGGTCCTAAAATATGGAAAAAAAACCCGATTTTGAGATGAACTACGGCCATGACGTTTCTTTAGGAGCTTCACAAACCTGCAGTTTCAGCATATGCTGGTAAACCATAAAGACTCTCATATGAAACTGAAAACGAAGGACAGCCTGTTTCCGTTTGAAATGAGAGAAAAAAAGAAGTTTACTCTTGATTTTTATCATAGAAATGCAGGCTATCATGGTCGTTTCAGCAGAGAGTGTCTTCAGATCGCTCTCTCTTGGTTTTGTGAGGCATTACATAATGTTTTAAATGACTGTAATAAAGGCTTTCCCGTCATGAGCTGTATTTCTGAATATCCTCACGGTGGAGTTGGGAATAAACATCTTCAGGCAGGCTGGATTATCTGGTGTTTATCTCTCTGATCACAACTATTTAATTTTACATTTTTACCATATTTAAATGACACAAATCCCGACAGCACTTGCTAAGTCACACAACAGGAAAGCGTTTAGTCACATATTTCACCAATGCAAACATAAAATCGATACGATTATTGACTGTAACTATACGGGTTGCCTTAAAATAGCACTGATGAGACGGAAACTGGTAGAAACCCCTTTAATATGTAACGCGCATTGTGGGAAATGTATTATGCATCATGCACTTGATAGTGTAGTCATGCATGCTTCATCTACTGAAGCAGCATCTGTATGCATGTTTCATGTTCACCGCACACGCTTTTCATCACTGTGTTAATATCACCCTTGCATTTCTGCGGTGAACGCATTACAGAGGTTTTTAACCCAGCGTGGTGCTTCAGGAGATAGTTGAGATCTGAAGGAAACTGCGCTGATGAACTGTATTGATTCTGACAGCTCTGAACAAAGATTGCCTGAGTGCATGAGCCAACAGACCACTCAAAAGTGCAATGTGCTGTTAGCATTATGTCATTTTAGATTGTCGTTCGTTTCATGTTCATTTTGCATATTGAAATGATGACGCGTTATAAAGGCAATGACGTTTTTTCCTGTTTGCATTCATTTTAGGCTGGGCTGGATCGTTTTAAGCTGATGTTAATTTGCTTATATTATGCTCATGTTCATGTCAAAATGTGACTAGTTTAAGTGGCCTGACATGTCAACACTGGCGTAAACCAATGGCGTGGGATTGATGGAAATTGTTTGCCAAACCAACTCAAGTTTGGGTAAAGCTTCCGACCAAATTTTGATTGATTGCACTGTTTTTCTGAAAATCGTTACCTCTTTCCCGTCTATTGCCGATTTCATCCTCGCATCCATCCGTTCCTTATTTTTCCAGCCGTCCTTTTCTGAGCCGCTCCGCTCTTGTGTAGTGAAGGGTTTGATTGGAGGAACTCGTGCACACCGTCAGCCGAAATTCAGAAGTAGGCCAGCTCTCCTAAGACTCTCTCTCACTAACTCTCATTTCAATAATATCGATACGACTGCCAAAATGTTATAAAAGCAACACGGGGCGCAATTATCTATTATAGTAAAGACAGAGATAGATCGCTGTGAATTGGCCAAAGGAGAACATAAAAAGAAGATTGAAAAGTGCTAGATCTGATTAAACTCTAACCCTTATGGATTAACAACTGGCACGTGCACGATTCTTTATGGAAACAGATGCACGAAGGAGCTTATAGAAACCAATTTTCCTGGTTTTAAAAAATGGTTGAAGATATCCAATGCTGTTCAAAGTGTTTTACTCGCACAAGAGACAGATCTAGACTGTATTTTGGCATAAAAGTTACTGCCATATAGCTAGAAAAAAATTAGCCTAAACATAGCAGCTTCACGTTTAGTGTTTATGTTCCATTGATATAGAAATGCTAAATGTAAGCCTTTTTTAACGTTAACCACAAATACATCAGATAGCCTACTGTACATCCCCAAACATTTGCATTACACAGAAACCGCGTAGTTTACACGTATTTTTCCGATCGCGCGCCAGCTACGATCCTATTGGACGACACGTTTTGCTTCCGCGCTTTGATTGGTCCTTCACATTTTGAAATTAGAGCCGTGGGTTTGAGATTTGTAAGAAATATAAAAGTCCGTATTCTCGCTGTCGGTCGCGTCATTGGTTCGTCCCCCGTCACTGAAGTCGTTTTGAACTCTGAACTCGACGGTCAGGTGGCATCCGTTGTGTTTTAAGTGGCGTTTTCCGAAGCCTTCATGAACACGACAGGATACGGTAAGCACCGTCTCAAAGATTCGACAGCATACATGAATTAAACAAATGCTTTGAACTGCATACATGATATGCGATGGACGTTTTATAAAGAAGCAGACATTTTACATAAAATATTTATCGTGCGATTTCAAAGTCCGTTTCCTCTGACCTACTTGTAAACAAATAAGACATTACATGCCACTAGAAGAACGACATCCCTGCTGAAACAACAAGAAGAAGAAGAGATGAAGCCGAGCTGGATGGATGGTTTAAGCTTGTTCCACTGATCTCCTTGCCCTGACCAGCTAAAGAAGTGGCTAAAACCAACCTGATGACCAGCTAGAATCAGCCAACCAGTTTGTTTTTATGTGTCAACAGTAAAACAAATAATGGTTAATTAGTGAAGAATTTTGATAATTCAGTTTAATAAATGATTCAGTGACTCGCTCATCATTTTTGAAAGAATCGGTCTTTGAATAAATCCATCCTTGTTGTTTTTTTCCCCATGAATTTAAAGGTGATTTACACTATCAGTATCGCCCGTGTGATTTATCCTAGTGCTTAACATACACAAAATAATTAGGAATTTAGATGGAGATAGTGTTTATCCATACCCTCTCATTCCAGGAACTAATCGAATCTTACAAAAATAAATAAATAATTGCAAAGAAAATGCTAAAATTGTTTTCGGGGCGCAAACAGGGACAGTAGCAGTTTATCATTAGCTGCAAATTTTTGTTATTTAGTAACTTTATTCTTCAGTCACTAATTAACTTGCATAAAATGCGCGAGCAGTTGTTTTGTAAGTGCAAGGTCTATGCAAAAAGATAGATCTTCCAGCTCGTATTATCATCAGTAATGGGGTTTGGAGGAAAGCGATCGGGCATCCTCGTGCTACTGGCAGGCTTTGCCAGACTCGCTGGCCTTGCTTCTTTCGTTCGTAATCATTGATTTCCCATTCTCTGTCTTTGCCTGATGGTATAATGTTCACCCAAACTCATCAACCCCTTACTAAATCAATATTTGCTTGTGTTGTAGGATTCAGTTCAACCTGCTTACGTCTGCCCTACTGACTCCATCTTACTCAGGCAGATTGCCTAATTGAACGTATACTGTACAGCTATCCATGAGCACAGGAGTGCATTTTCATTAGTGCTTGTCTATGAAACACCAGTACTTCGTTGCGGTATGACGCCGTTATAAATTTACATGAGCACTAGTCTAGTGACGTTGCCATTCAGTGACATTCGTTTAAAAATAGAAAGCATTTAATTATTGTATTATTAGCATATTTGAACTGGCGTGTCATCCATACTGATGCTTTTCATAAGGTAGGCAATTGTCATCAAAACACAATATTTAAAATCATATGCAATTTTTCCTTTAGTTTACGCAGATCCTCAAAAATGACTTAAAAAGCTGTATTACTCATGCCAGGCCAGTAGTAGGCGATGTCTCTGAACGCGAAATATGTTTAACATCAATGCTTCTGCTAATTCGCATTTGAATAAGCCGCACACGGCATAGTGTCCAAAAATCTGCTCTTTGAATTGCAAAAGTTAGCGTTTTTGGCATTTCACCAAATCGCCGTTGCCATGTCAATAAGCGACCAAACGGCGTTTTCTGATCAGAGTCGTAGCTTTATCAATTAATGGTTGCAAAAAACGATTATCTCGTTCTCTCTATACCCATCCAATCAATACTTTCGTAAAAGATGACGTTAAAGGGATGGTCCGATTAAAAATTTCCATTCCATCAATTTCAAAAAATGTTGTGAGGAACAAGGGGGAACAAACAAGAACTTGAGCCGAATTCTGTGGCTTTAAAGCGTCACGCGAATGAACTTTAAACCGAAGCAGAGCTGTTGGCACTGACTGTGTGGCAGATGCTAGCATTAAGCAAGCATTAGCAGAGACGGCCTTCAGCCATCTAGGAGATGGCACGAGATGGTACCGGATGGGAGGGGATGCAGGAGCTCACAGAGTGTTGTTCACTATTATCCGCTGGACCTAACCACAGCGTCGTTGTAATAATACGATGACGACAGGAAACGACTCGGCGCCGAAATGGTGGTTAGAAGAGCACAGTCATGTTTTATTTTTTTAATTATCATTATTATTATCATTACGTTTCTTTTGTGCAACCGCTACATGACTCACATTTAAGATACCAGTAGACGAGGGAAAAGAAAGAAAACCGAAATCATAAGAATAGGTCATGTTCCATGAGCGAGTCCCATACAGAAACAGATTCGGAGGAAAACAAACACTGATATTACAGCAAATCTTAAATATCTCACAGTAGAATCTGACAGAAGAAAGCACAGAAAAGGAAAAGTCATTTCGAGAACAACATCTTCACAATGTAATCATAATTTACCGTGACCGAACACCACACCTGGTGTCTTCTCTTTTTTTTTTTTTTTTTTGTCTTTTCGCTTCCTTTTTTTGTGTTTATTACAAACCAAATACAAGAATCGCATGTCACTAGAGCAACATCCATTACAGATTATTTCATGGTAAACACGCACTGTTTTGGTATAGCGTACTTCAGCGAGGAAAAAGATGTAGGAAAAAATAAATCGTAAAGAGATCGAAACGATCCGATAGAAAGTAATAAATACAAAAAAAAAAAAATTCTTGTCATTTCTTGCTCATATGAATACGTAACATCTACAGATTTTAAAGTTAATAAAGTCGAGCTATGGTATATAAATACATCACCAGCATGCACAATATTGTATTATCAAGAATATTGGAGCTGTATCGTCCTACACTGAGAAACAGTATAATAGGCAAGTGCATTTCATGAGAATTCAAAGAAAAAAAGAACAAAAGCTATTTTATGCCAGTGCACTGTAGAAATAAATTAAGTGAAAAAAACTAAAAATAGTCTATGGTACCAGTAATATTAATTGAGTGTATCAAACCACGTGATTAGGCATTACTTTAGTTTTTTTCCCCACTTATTTTAACGTTTTCGCCCGTACCATAATTCGATTATTTAATCTATAATACCTAGAACTGTTCTTCAGTGCATTAAAATCAAGTCTCGCTTTTCTCGTACGCCGCGGGGTCAGGCTCGACGATTTCTGAAACGCCATCCACGATAATAATGATAATAATAACGATCGGAAAACGGTTTAAGCTTTGGACTGAAAAGGCCATACACGTACCAGGGAAGTCATAACTGTGCGTTATTTTTGCACGCCTAATCAACGTTACTGTAATACAGCAGTTTGGTGTGGTTCCGAGGTGAGATGCATACTAACGATGTGGATCATAAATGGCACAGATAACCAGTTCGACGTAAACGACTTTCAAACATTAGTGGGTGCGATCCAGAATCCCTACGAACATATATATCAGACAGAAACACGACCGTTTACGCCCAGTGCAGCCTACCTTTGCGAGGCGATAACATTCAAGATTTTTTTGTCATTTAAGCCCACCTCTGACGCTTTAGAGCACTCTTTACTCACAATGTAAATTAACATAAGCAGCTCCGCTTCGAACAGTCCCTATGCCAGGGGGTTTAGCGTAACCCTTCGGCCGTTTAGCAACGGCCGACAACCGACAAGCTTTTTCCTCAAAAGTGTTGCGTAAACGTCCCCGAAAGAGAGGTTTAATTTATTCTTTTTAAGCTACTTCTTAATTGTTTTGTTTGTTTTTTTTAATCGTTTGCCATTCTTCGTAACTAGCGTATTTCTCTCGATTGCAATTTAGTGGAAAATAAAGTAAACTGCGCTGCCTTGCTATCAGCAAACGTGGCCGACACAGTTCCATCATGCCCCCCGTTGTGAATTTTTCATGTAACTTATACTTTTTTTTGTTTTTCTTGGTTGTGTGAGCACGCGTGTTTTATGTTACGGCTGAGAGGAAAAGGGTCTCAAAGATCTTCTCTTTATAATGCGCCTAGTTGTTGCCTTCGCCTCCCTCGTCGTCTTGTTGGTCGCTCGTCCAGAGCGTCAAGTTGTCTCGCAGGAGCTGCATGATGAGCGTGGAGTCTTTGTAGGAGTCCTCGTTGAGGGTGTCCAGTTCGGCGATGGCGTCGTCGAAGGCCGTCTTGGCCAGGTGGCAGGCCTGCTCGGGTGCGTTCTGGATCTCGTAGTAGAAGACGGAGTAGTTGAGCGCCAGGCCCAGGCGGATGGGGTGCGTAGGCTGCATGTGCTCCTTGCTGATCTCGTGGGCCTCGCTGTAGGCCTTCTCAGAAGACTCCACCACCGTGGCTCTCTTTTCGCCCGTGGCCACCTCGGCCAGGTAGCGGTAGTAGTCGCCCTTCATCTTCAGGTAGAAGACCTTGCTCTCGTGCTGGGTGTCGCTGCAGTTCTTGATCAGGAAGTTGTCGAGGAGGTTAAGCACGTCCTGGCACACGGCCTCCAGCTCCTTCTCGATTTTCTCGCGGTAAGCGCGGACCATCTCGATTTTCTTCTCGTTGCCGTCGGCGGAGGTCTTCTGCTCGATGCTGGAGATGACGCGCCAGGAGGAGCGCCGCGCGCCCACCACGTTCTTGTAGGCCACGGAGAGCAGGTTCCTCTCCTCGTTGGAAAGGGCCTCGTTCAGCTCTGTTACCTGAGAGACAGGGAGGAGGTGGAGAGGACGCTTAGTCATTCTTTTCAAATTGAACAGGTCCTTGAAGGACAAAACGATCTATTTACACTACCTTTTAACTTCAGTGAGCTTGCATTTATTTGATAAAAACATTTTCTACATGAATATATTTTGATCTCGCGTAATGTAATGCAATAATGTAAAGTAATTTAATGATCATAGTTCATCTTCATTACTCCAGTTTTCAATGATCCTTCCAAAATCTTGAGGAACATTTCTTATTATTAGAGCTGAAAACTAAGTTTGTGATAAGTAAGATTTTAGAATAGGCCACACTTATTCATTATTAACTACAACCTTCAATAAATTCCTATTTTTCTGCTTATTAATAGTTAGTAAGGTTTAGGTATTGGGTAGCAGTAGGGATGTAGAATAGGAAATTAATGTGTGCTTAATTACTATTAATAAATGGCTATTATTCTAGTAATATTCATGCTATTAAGCAACTAGTTAAGTGTCACCAGATTGAAAAAAAAAAAAGATGATGCATTTGATCAAAAGGGACAGTGAAAACATTTGTAATGTTACAAAACACTTCTATTTTAGATTTTTACCAAATTTTACTGTTTTCACCAATAAAAAAAAAAAAAAAACAATTAATAATTGATGGAAAATTTGACAGATTTATAAAAAATAATGTTTTGCCACCACAAGAATAAATGACATTTTACTGTGTTTTTAATCGAACGAATGCAGCCTTGGTGAACACATACTTCAGACAAATAAAAAAAATCAGAATTATTTCAAACTTTTGACTGGTAACGTGCATTTATGAATCAGGCAGGCACTTTTATCCAAAGCAATAAACACCGCATTCGAGATTTTATAAAATGATCTTGTTTTTTCCATTGCCTTCTACTTCTGGAAAAGGAGAGAAGGGAAACCTGCTGTACTGCAGTATGCATTCTGATGACGTCTGCTTAAAGCATCGCTTGCGAACCAAAAAACGTTTAGTGAGAGAGCTGTTTATGCAGCATTAGGGTCACTCGTAATCACTCTTCATTCGCGCGGGAAGATTGTCTTCATACACCAATCTGTGACGACTTCGGCCTTTCCTCATAACAGTTTCTAGGTACAGCGTAACGGCAGAGATGTGGACGAAGTGCTGTGTTGTGAATGGTTGTTCACAATGTCCTTTTGTGAGTCATTCGGGCGAACGGTTCAAGTAAGCTTCAATGTGGTGATTCGCCAAATGCCTATTTATGGACACGGCGTCTCCATTGTTCGTTTTCGCCGGCACATGTACCACATGTCCCAGTGTAGGCTGGAAGCTTGTAGTAAATCTATTCATAGAAGGCTGGCAGCGCTTCAAAATGAAATAACATGCCACTTGCTTTGTTTAAAAACACGTCGCAACCTGGATTACAGTGTGTTGTTTACAGAGCGATATGTGAGCGAAAAAGTGAGCCTACACATTCCTGTCCAAGTGAAAGCATCGCAGCGCATCGTCGCAGAGACGCTTTGATTGAACAGCCTGGCAGTGGGCGGATGAGCTGGTGCCTACAGATCTCTCTCTCTCTCTCTACTACCTTTTAGATGCAATTTCCTGCATCCTTTGGAGAAGCTCCATGATTTACTGCATTTTTCGCTGTATCATTCACTGTCTGCCTCGTCGTCAACTAAAAAGCAAGCTAACCCACATAGCATGCCAATGCGTCATGCTCAAACTTAACACAGGGAAGGGGCGGCTGATAACACAAGCGCTTGTCAAAAAAGCTTTGATGTTGCTATTCTTCAAATCCTGTTTCATTTGAGCTAAAATGCTTACTTGAACTGCTCGGAGATTAAGTTTGTATTTAAATAATTTGCATAACATGTTCACATTCTGTAAGCGCTTGCTTAACCCTCTAATGCTGTTCAGTCCGTTCTGCATTTTTACTTTATTAAAAACGGTATAAAACTGCACAGGTACAGGTTTTGGCAATTGCTGTGAAAACCCGCACGCACAAAATCACGGACATTTATTCGTCTTATTTAAAGGTTTACGTGAATGTTTTTTTCCTTTCGTTTGAGATGTGGCCCCTCAGCAGAACTGGTTTCATCTCATTACTCTTTCTTTTTCTTCAATGTCAAGGTTATTATTTCTCTAATTTTGTGTATTCAAGCTGACAATAAACAGCAAGAAATGCGCACGCAACCCAGCTTTCTATAGCTTCATAAACGGTAAGCGTCGAACTCCTCAGCAGACCCAAGATGTGACAAATATGACAATATGGCTAAGGATGGCGTCACAACAGACATGATTCGAAAAGGTTAAATGATGCTGAAATTTAAGCGCAATGGAAATTAATGGGAAGTGAATTCCATCCATTGGAAAAGTTTGGTACCATTTAAAAATGCATGTAATATTATTAGAATTAAGCCATAGTTCAATTTGGAATTTTTCTGTTGTTTTTTTATTAATACTCATTAATTACATTAGTGGTGTGCATCTTGAAACATCAGTCATTCAGCTGAAACGGCTCTGAATCTGGGACTAAACCAATCTTAAACCACGTCCGTGCGTTTAAGTTGAAAAATATTAATAGTATTTTCAGGTCTACACTCTACAAAAGTATGGATAATAAATGGATCATAACTGTAATTTAGTACTAAAAAAATCGCTTAAAACATATACATTCAAAAATATTTAAAAATAGCTGGAATATAGTACCTTCGTTTCATTTTTGACCTCCGTGCAAACGACAGCTCAGGGTCAGTGGATGCATGGCATGCAGCTAAACTAACACTAATACAAACTAATGAATGTAAAAATTAAAATTTTACAAAATTTATATAATAAGCGAGTACACCATGAATCCAAATCGTGTTTTTGGCATGTCCTGAATCAATATGTTAGACCTAAAATAAGTGTTTATATGTTGGGCAGGTAGCGCTGCAGAGAAGCCCAGTACCTGCGTAATTCATCACTAGAATTCATTTCTATAAACCTCTCGTTGCCTGTGTTTTTGGTTCAGTGCAGACAAAACAAGAACAATCTTTCCAAAAAGAGACGCGTGAAAAAGTTTCGTAGTAAATGGGTCACAACTGATTCGTTTCGGATAAAAAGTGCTTCTGAAAGAATCCGAATCGTTAAATGGATTGAAAATCAGGACCACGATTAAGTCGATTAATTGTAGTCGTTGTGATTGATAAAAACGGTTAACGCTTCCGTAATCGGTTTCTCTCATTCCCACGAAGCGTTCAAAGCAGCGTTTGGTATTCGGTTTTATTAAATTTCAACAGACTGAAACACAATCTGTCCCCTGCAAAAGACCAGGAACAGTTTCTATTATTACTGTTCAACTGTTCCACGACTTCCTGCCTTCGTCTCATACAGAAGAGCCATTAAACACCCCGAGATGACTGTGTAACGCAGTACAGTTTGGGTTGTGTACAGTAGTTGTTTTGTTATGTTACCATTCACAAGCTGCCTTTAACCTCTTCTGCACATACTCTCCCATCCAGACAGCGGGGGGTAAGTAAAGAGCCATCTCCCGTCTCCATAGAAACAAGGCAGTCGTCTTTGTTTGGACGCAGTCGACTATCTCTTCTGCTGCCGTGGCAACAGCAACGATGTCCACGCTTCATACGTGTGTGTGTGTGTGTGTGTGTGTGATGCACGTGCGAGCTTGTGGGTGGATGTGTTGTGCTGTTTTACGCTGCCACACACGGATTCGACTCAAACTGTCAGAAAAATCCGCACACGTGCGTTAATCAAGCGGGGAAAATATCATATCCTGACTTTCGAGCTTTTCTACGTACACGTTGCGCTCAGCTTCAAGATGATAACACAGTGTTGTTGTGTTGAATGATTTGTAAACTTTCGTTTTTTTTGGTTCCCGCCGCAGAAAGGCACTCGAGAGATCTCATGATTAATCAATCGAAAGTCGAGGTGTCACAATTCTGACTTTTCAGAACTGTAAAAAAAAAAGTCAGAATTGAGCGTTTTTTAATATAATAAGTTTATCCTGTGGCAGAAATATGACTCCACATGTATTAAATAAATTGTCATCACATGTGATTGGATCACCTGAGACTTAGGCCTGATAACACTGTATTTTACAGTAGCAATACACATTTAGTACATATTAATGCCTTATTCTACATGACCTTTGACCATCTTACCAATACCTACCTTACTAACTATTAACATAAACATTAAGAATTTAAGTCAGTTAATAGTTAACAAGTGTTACCAATTCTAAAATGTTACCAGTGGCCTAAATGACTCTAAAAGAGGAGTTTGATTTGTAATATTCCTAACAAGTTCTTTGTTTTTTGGGGTTTTTTTTGCAGCTTCGTTCACGGTGACATCAACATGCAACATATCTGTGACTGAGAAAAGGACCAATCAGCTGCAAGCTTGATTCTTGACTTCAGGTATACGAAAATAGATGAATCTCTTTATTTAATTAGTTACTTTTTCAATACACTGGTATAAATACTGACTTCGAATCGTCTATTTGAACTTGTTTAGTAATTAGGAATATATAAGCAAGAGAGAAGAAACAACGCAGGTTCACTCTTGCGGTCTTCATATTATAAAAAGATAAGAAAGAGTTGATTCTTTAAAGAACGTTCTTTGTGGAACCCTTTATTTTTAAGTATTGATTAAGTAACATTTATAGAGATCAACTCACACAAACACAAACAGGGAATATAAAGGGTACGGCAAGTACTTTGCTAACAGTTCAAATGTGTTTATTGTAACAGGAGCGATCTAGCTTTGTGTCATCACTTACGTCCTAATGATTCATCACGATAATTTGGGTCTAGAAAAACAAAACATTATAAAAATATATGACTGAAATACAAATAATGAGTCCACAGTATGTGTAGTACAACTGCGTAAAGTTCACGTGGTGACATAAACAAAGAAATGATTATATTAATTATTATGATGCGCCTTGGACATTATGCTAAAGAACTCATTCGAGAACAAAAAAACCCAGCACAATGCTGTATGATTCATGAAAAGTGTAATGTTTTTAATAGAAGGCAAATCTCACGCTACTTTGGTTTTATGACGCCTTGTGGATTTCATAGTACACCGTTGGCGTGCCGCCTTGAGTATATAAATCGTACGCGACCTGTACGGTAAAGCTCTTGATTATTTGGCCTAATTAGATACAGATGCGTAGAGCGGTATTGCACAACAATGCAATGATACAGCTCTCGTAGTGTGCTAATTCTGTCTGTGAGCCCTTTGTAGTCTCGGTAATCTCAGGGCACTTGCAGATGGGCTTGCATCATAAGACTTCAATAAAGCCGGCAGCTACGGCAGCAGCGGATGTTTGTCGACTTTTAGACTCAGTTGTAGATTACGACAAACACAAAAGGCGGACATGAGATGGGCAGGAAGTAAGGAAAGAGAAGCTGGCCAGTTCGTCAGAGTGTTCGTCAAACACTCTTTTCCATTGCTTAATAATGGAGAAATCTTTAGTGACCTGCTGTTGCTGGGCCATGCAGACTCTCTCAGCGGCGGGTATTAGTGAAATTACGGATGATTGCGAACGATTCCAGAACTCACAGACCGACGACAGAAGTGCGTCAAAATGATAAAATGTTTATAACAACGTATATCGCCCTATCTGTGTAGAAACGGGCTTAGAAACGCAAGGAAACAGAACTGAAATGGCTTTAAGATTACACATGGTAAGTACATTTTAGGGTGAAAGTATTAAAAAAATAACCTACGTGGGAATATCATGTTAGTTCATTTCTTTTTGATTCATCGATTATAAACAATATAGCAATGTATTGTATAAAATAATATAAAATATTAAGTCTAATATTAACTTCTAAATTCTTAATATATAGTCATTTATATTATATAAATTTATATATACATATATTTATATATACATATATATTTGTATAGATATATACTGTATACTGTTTGTATCACTAATTATTCATCAATTAAAATATTTGGCAAAAATGAAGCTGATTGATATTTATCCTAATAAAAGCAGAATGGTGTGGCACATTAGACAGATTTGACCGACAAGGCCCGAATGTGATCCTGACCACAGCTATGTTGTTATCAGCAGCACAAAGAGGCTCTTTATTCTCTTTAAACAGTCGTTTAAAGCAGCTCATAATTCATCTGCACATTTTAAAACACAGATTATCTGAAAACAACATATAGGTCCGGGGTGATAAGTCATTTAAGTCAAATATTGAATTTAATTTAAGGTAAGCAATGATCGTGTAACTTAATGTGCTAAAGCTAATATGCATACAGGTGCGTTTTAATAACATATTTCACGTCGGCAATTAAATGTAAGAAAAGCTCCACGCTTCGTGGATTTAATTGTGGCTATTGCTTCACATCGAAAGTAGCTGTAAAATCACATAGAAAGAAAGCACCTATAGACTGAAGAGAAGAAGGAGTGGAGGATGGGATGATGAGGACGGAAGAAGGGGATTCTTACTTAAAGCAGCTCATTGTTGTTATATAACCGTGAAGTGATTGCAGATGTTTTTTTTTTCCAGAAACGTTTTTGCAGCTGCTGCAGGCTTCTAAAAATAAAATGCATAAAAGCTTTATGACCGTGCTGTTCTGAAAAAAACATGAGTTGCTGTCTTAAAGCCACGTCTATGGTGATACCAGAAGAAAGCGAGCGGGCCGAGGTGGTCTGAGCGTGCGTTATGGATCAGTCAGGACATGAGCACGGAAATTTCAAGAATGCAACGCATCTAAAATAGTGTAGAACAGGAGCTCCCAAACCATCACGGAAAAGCTAACAATTAATTACATCGTATGTAAAAATTAAATATAATGGGCTGCGCAATAATCGCAAGAAAGCTTTGTGCGATTAATAAAGCAAGGCATGCGCTTTAATCAAATAACTAGTCATAATTAAATTATTCATTATAATGATCAAATGCTGTTTTTTAATTTTACAGTACAACTATTATATATATATATATATATATATATATATATATAGCATAATAAATAAATTAAGTATAGTGCATGATTTGAGCTTTAAACACTAAATATAAATGTATTTAAATTTTAAATTTCTTCTTATATATATTTTTTAAATATTATAAAACCCTTTCGGTTACAGATTTTGGACTTTCCTTCAGTACGAGTATGAGCTCTTCTAAAACACTCTCAGAAATAAAGGTCCAAAATCGGTCACCGGGGCGCTTTTGTACCTATTAGGTTCAAATATGTACAGTTTAAGATCCAAAATGGAGCCTTCAGGTACAATCATGTACCCTTCGGAAAGGTTACCGCCCCAGCGACAGCTTTTGGACCTTTATTTCTGAGAGCAAATCGCTAAATAAAGGAATGCAAGCCGAACTTGCTTTATTAACATTTCTTCATATCAACTTTGATTGCTTTTTAACCCACACCTTCTCGCTCTACTGTCTGAATAGATGTATATAGTCCGAGCTACGGTTGATTCGAAGGTTCAAAGCTGTACCTGTGACAGATTGGGCACAACATACCGGAATAAATGTACTATAATTAAACAACTGAGGGTAAAGCAGCAACAAACGAATTAAGCTCAATGCATGCTTAGAAGTCTAAATTAAAACACGCCTGACGTATAACCCAACGGTCTGGAAGCTGCTGGCCAGCAGCAGTGGATGCCATTAATAATCGCTTGCATGAGAATTATGAACTGCATCACATCGCAGGCTCGTCTTTAGAAAGGTATCTGATTTCTTATTGCAGGCCTTTATGGGCGTAGGCTGAAAACAGGCAGTGAGCATCGCTGAGTTTCCTTCAATAGTGAGAAGCAGACACGACTACACACACACACACACACACACACACACACACGCTGAGCTAGCTGAGCTTTTCCGGTCAGCTGAGGAGCAAATCAATACATGAACAAATCAATCCATCCTCCGGTGCGTCTCAGAAACAGACGATGCATCAATCCCTTCGCATGCAGAAAGCACACCGAATGAAGTTTAATTCTGTTTAATCCTGCTCGTGCGTTCTGTATGGAATACCACTGAATAAAATATTGAAGTAGCTGCACAGTTCAGACTTTTTGCTTGTCATTCTAAGTTTACACTTACACCAATAAAGCTGCAGATGCATGCAATGTCAGAACTGACAGATAGAAAACCGAGTTTACATCATCTGGCAACTCTGACTTTTTTAAAAAAATACGACTTTTTATTTCAAGAAATGAGATTCGTCAGATATTTGCAAGATATGGAAACCTGTGTCTGACTCGAATTAAAACAACAATTTTTTTTGCAATTCAGATTTTTATTGCAATTAATAGATATGAACTCTCAATTTTGTGACATAAATTTGCATTTGCAAGAAAAAATGTAGAGCTACGAAAGGCTGTTTCTGACCTTAAATGAAAAGGTGATTGCAACTCTTTAATCTCACAATTCTCACTTGTTTTCGTGCAACTGAAAGATGCGGTGACAACTCTACACATCACATTTCTCATTTTTATAACATGCATTTGCATCCTTCTTGATCATATCTTGCAGTTGCGGCAAAAAAGTCAGGATCGTGAGGTTTAAAAAGTCTCCTTTCTTTTTTTTATTTAGTAGGGGAAATGGTCTTCCATGCGCGTGGGATCAAGCATGCACCTCATAAATATTTCAGATTCACGTTTGGGCAGAAGAAAGTGACCCTGGAGAGAGCCGACGTGAACCCAGACAGGGGCGCTACATGCCATTAACGGCCGCTCGGAATTATTTATTAGGATAGATCACGTAAAAGCAAACCGTTTAGAAAGATGATGGAGATCTGGGGGAGCTAATCGTAGCATAATATTTGAAATATAAAGGAGGGGAACCAATTTGTCAAACTCGCCGTCTCGGAAGGAAAATAGTTTAGTAATAACCATTAGGTGAACTATCAGAGGCACTGAGCAGCACACCCTCATAACTACTCATCTACACGAAGCAGACGTCGATTAGAGTGTGACTGAGCGTTTTTCAGTAACGGACAGCATCCAGACTTAGTGAGTAGCTAAATGGACACGCACTTCCCTTCTTACTTGAATGGCAGCACTGGGTTCATCAGCTCCAATCAAAACCTGAAACGATCTGCAAACCGGCAGCCATTGTTTACTGCTGTAGGCTTTATACCTTAAAGTTATGACATTATGCTCTCGTATGCTGTTTCATAACTTTTTAGAAGTATGAAAATGGCATATTTAGGCACATTTTTATCGCCTTCTAATGCAACATTCATTTAGGTTTAGTTGGTTTGCTTTTTTCACACATTGCATTTATAGACTAATTAGGATTTTATTTTCAGTGATTTTATTTTCTACTGTCCATTTAAAAACGTATTTACTTCTATTTTAATTTTTTTTTTTTCTTTATAGTTTTTACATTTTTATTGCATTCTAATGCACGCTCATTCATTTAAGTTTAGTTGTTTTTTTTACACGTTACATTCATGGAGACCAGAAGTGATGCAAAAAAATTTAATTTGCCATTTTATTTTCAGTGATTTTATTTTGTCCGTTTCAAAACGTATTTACTACTATTTCTATGATTGAATTGACACCTGGTTTCTTTTTATTTGTAAGTGTCGCTGTAGTTCTCATCATATGTGGATATAGTAGGTTGACTTGCAAAGAAATCCTACCCAGCAGTTTCATTCATTTATGTTTCTAAACGTATTATAAACGTGTTAGAGGCTCACGCGCATGAAATGGGTGTGTCAGGTAAAAGAGACACGCACAACTTCCACCGAAGGCGACACTGAAATATGGTTTTTCCAAAAATCTGATGCAAACCACTGCCTCCTCGCATTACGGCCCTATCAACTTTCAATGCAAACCTACGCCCTTGCTAGAGAGAAGAGAGAGAGAGAGAGAGGGGTTGGTGTTTGGACCCTATTGGACGGAGGCTGATGGATCGGATGAAATGGTGCATTACGGACACTGCACCTTGGCACACGTTGCGACACGCCTAGCGCGAGCGGAGCCGCAAAGCCGCGCGCGTAAAAGCGCACGCGATCGCTTTGATTTCCAGCACGTCTTCAAAGGCGGATCGATGGACGCGAGCGCTGCGCGTGCACTCCCCGCCCCGGCGTGCCCCTCCACGAGAAGATTCGAGGGGGTTTGCATCACTATCCCCGTTATTATATATATATATATATATATATATATATATATATATATATATATATATATATATATATATGCTTATAAATCACAGAGCGCTTTAGGTTCCCGCGCTGGAGAATTCGGCTCCGAGGACGCTACATCATTCACGCCCGCTGATTTTAAGCGTACCCATCAGGTCCGTGTGGGATAAAGAAGTGTCACCCCGCGTTGCCCGGTTCGTTCGGATCTCGCGAAGGCACCGCCCAAAGATCCGCTGCCGGTTTCCAGTTCAAATCCGGAGTCACCCCGAATGCTGCGTTTGACCCCCGTTCAATGAATGACGGACAGTAGCGCGCAATAAGAGCCGGACAGGTCGATCCGGATCAACTTATACGGGCCCCTCAGCACTCTAATTCGAATCGGTATAAGAACCGGCAGATCTTTAAGCAAAAAAAAAAAAAAGAAAGAAATTTCCAGCGGCTATGCGACACGACCCATGCATTACTTTACACGACTAGGACGTAACTGCGAAACGAAATGACTGTGATTTATGCACGCGCATAATAATTGAGCAAAAGTTGCGCTCACCGATTTCATGGCAGCAGCCATATCGTCGTATCTCTCAGCCTGCTCGGCCAGTCTGGCTTTCTGAACCAGCTGCTCGCGGTCCACCATGTTGAAGTTGCTTCGGGAGCTGTGTTTGGGTGACCGAGGAGTATTCGGTGAATGCGCAGTCTTGCCGCTGCAGCTGCTCTCTGCCGTCTGCGCGACGCGCGCGTGCCGATGCGAGACGTCCCCCCCCCCGTACGCTTTCACTGGATTGCGTCATCAGCTCTCTGCGTAGTGACGTCATCGTCATGGGAATCTTGCGCGACGGTGACTTGCCGAATCATCCCGTAAAATTGAAAAGTGACCCTGGAGGAGAAAACCTGTCAGAAGGAGCACGGGTGTGTTTGTAGCAACAGTGTGGGTCAATTATGGATTTTTCTTTTATGCCAAAAATCATAGGTAACGGCCATATGAATGTCCTCATGTATGTATATATGTATATATATATATATATATATATAGATAGATATGTATGTATATATATATGTATATATATGTATGTGTATATATGTATATATGTATATGTATGTGTATGTATATATATATATATATATATATATATATATATATATCAAAACTTAATTTTCGATCAGTAATATGCATTGCTAAGAACTTCGTTTGAACCAATTTATTTATATATCTATTTTGCACCCTTCAGATTTTCAAATAGTCGTATCTCAGCCAAATATTGTCCTATTCTAACATAAATATCGCCCCGTTTATCAAGCTTTCAGATTGTGTGTAACTCTCAGCTGGAAAGCGTTGAACCTTATCACTGGTTTTGTGGTCCAGGGTCACGAATAACTAGGCTGCTTACACATTTGAAGAGATATCAGCATAGATTGCTCTCAGATTTGTAAAAGTCATCCTCAGGCTGTGTTTAGCGTGTGGAGGAAGGCCCACAGCAATGCTTAATCCTCCTCGTGCATCCTAAGGGATGCTGTTGCCTTTATTATTTTCAGTTAAGCAAGACTTAATGCAAACAGTGTGCATTTTGTCAGAACATTTTGTAGCCTGCACAAATTTTAACCTGCACTCGGGACACAATATCATGGACAATTAAGCATAAAATTGATAGATCTTCATATTTTTTTACTGTTTTTATTTTTGATTTGTTAGTTATTTTCTGTAGACATCCAGTATACCATACCTGCTTCTCGAAATAAAGACTCCCTTTACTACTTTAGTACATTTATTAACATTTGTGTGTATTGCATATTCATTATTTGTTTTAAATTCAGAAAGCTGAACCTTTATTGTAAAGCACCTGCAGTAAAAATAAATCATTTTATTTATCATTTCTTTGGACTTAATAGAAGAAAACTGCATATAGATGTTTCAATGCAAAGAAAGTCCACCTCTGTTAATAATAAGAGATTCATAGTTTTATTTCCCTACGTATCGAAAAACATTGTTTCACTCCAATATTTCAGGAAAGTCTGTACAGTAAAAAGTTACATCAAATGCATTTCATCAATTGACTTCTTTTTCTTGACTTTTTTCTTCTTTCTAAATTTAGGATATCAAATGTGCAATTATATATTATTTATAAAATATCTTTGCATCAATTTTGCCCCAAATTTCTCATAAAATAACCACCTAATATACTAAGAGGTTATGCATTTAGACCAACGATGTGTTTTTTGTTTCCTCGATGGAATGCGATATTCCTTATATCCCATTAATTGTTATTCCGTTCGTCTACTCAAAAAAAAAAATTGAATATTTTTTTTCCCAATCAAAAAGGTCCTCAGAACAAGCCAGATTATTATTATTATTTTTCGCTTGAATAATGAAGCATATTGTTCGTTCGGCAAAATGCAAAGATCTGCTCTCTTACCTTTTTAAGACATGCAACACAACAGTCTTCCAGTATTTAAAATAGACGTATTTTACGCTTTACGTTTTCAGGAAACAGATCCAGTAGAATCAAACGGGAAAAGTACAGTACGTAGGTTTTTGTATGGCGTAATAAATTTGGTGCTTGCAATCAAAATGACAGACTAAAAAGAGTCTAAAACTTTGGTATCCACTGTATATCGATAGTTTAAAATATATTTATTCACCTATGTGTACACATTCTTATAGTTTATAAAGTGCATAATTAGAATTATCATTCATAATATTTATTACAGTTATTTATATAGCATAATTTATTTTTCTCGTTTCACACCCAATGACTATTTCGTCCTTTAAAGCTCCTCGTCAGGTTTGGCGTGAGGTGTTATGTACAACATTTATACAAGTCCTGGAAACTCTTGGTGGGTGTGGCCTGCGGCGGCGGGGGGCGTGGCCCGTGGGGTGGGCGGGGTCATCAGAGCGCACACGTGACGCTGGCGTCCTCTGAATGGTCACAGTTGTGGACGTTCCACGCTATGTGAGAGCACTGAGTGAGAGCCGCTTCTGTGCCTGTGCACTTCAGATTGTCCATCTGGATGGGGCCGCTGCCGGGGCCGAAGTGGGCCATGCCCTGGGCGGCTTTGGGCAGGCCGCAGCCCATCTGCCTGCACACCACCTTGGCGTCCGCCAGATCCCAGGCGTCGTCGCACACGGTCCCCCAT
>NC_056703.1:31419498-31474498 GCF_018831695.1 Puntigrus tetrazona | reverse complement strand
GTCCAGCAGAATCAGGCCGGTGCCGTAGCCGAAGTAAGCGTTCGTCGGAGCGCCCAGGGCCGTCCCGCAGCCCATCTGCTGACACACGACCGCAGCGTCCGCCAAGCTCCAGTCGTCATCACACACCGTCCCCCAGCTGCCCTGATAGTAGACCTCCACCCGGCCCTGACAGCGGTCCGAGGCCCCCGCCAGACGCACCGATCCGTCCCCTACAGGCCAGGGTACACGCAGCATCACAAACATTACAACAAATCGAGAATATTTGCACTAAGCACTAAATACTTTTGGAATATTGCTGTCTGGATGTGTTACTCTCAAAATATCAGAAATATTGAGAATTGTTTGTTGAAAAAATTTTTATTTCATGACTCAAGTGGTTAACCCCGTGAAGCCCGACGTACAAAATAATAATCGGTTTAGTATAAGATAGTTTAATAGTTTTTTTTTTGTTGTGATTCCTCAGGCTTTTATGGCTTATATAGTCTGATATTAGGAAAAAGTGGGAAGTTTTTAACCCCCATATATATATATATATATATATATATCTTTATTTTAATAATAATAATAATATATATATATATATATATATATATATATTTATTTATTTATTTATTTATTTATATATATATATATATATATATATATATATATATATATATATTTTTTTTTTTTTTTTTTTTTTTAATAAATTTTTTTTTTTATTATTATTTATTTATTTATTTTTGTTGTTGTTTATTTTTCATCAACTTTGGCAATGCACCAAATACCTAAGATTAGCTAAGATTAATAAACGTAGTAGAAGTATTGCTCGTTCTTACTAATGTTGTTAACTAATGTTAACTAATGAACCTTACTGTAAAGTGATACAGAACTGATGCCTCAAACGGTTAACCCTGTAAAACCTGATATAAAACGCGGCAGTCAGAAAAGCAAAAGTGGAATATATTAACATAATATATTAAAAAACCAGAGTATCATATTTGGTCCATGAGGAAGCATCTGAAGCTGGACTTTCTACGTTTACACTAAAGGATCACATTTACCTAAAAAGAAATGTGATAAAACAAGGCAGTTTGATCATTTAGAGGTCAAGGAAGTCATGCATCCACTTTTCTGTTACCTATTATGTAATGATTTTTCCAAAAAACTTTATGAAATCATCACGAAACGCCTGTTATTCGTCAAACAGAAACCCAAGTCCACAATTATCTACACTTAGAAATCATATAGTTTGCTGCATAGAGGGTGTGGGCCAGATTATGGGTAATATTATTCTGTTGAGCTAAACTCAGCATTGAATGTGAAGCAAACGGAGGGCTACGGTTTCAAGCAAACACACGCTGGTGGTTTTATAGAGCGACGCCACCACACGGACTCATATTGCCAGAGGAACAAAACCTCAGCGGCGTTTCCATACTACGAAAATGCCATCAAATTCCCATAAGGCTTTGTTACTTTCTTTAAATGTCGTAACCTCTAGATATGGGCAGCCGCTTCTCATGACTGAAACAGGACGTGAGAAACAAAGACAGGATGAACATGATCCCTCAGAAAGACTTCTGCTGTGATCTTTAGTTCATCACTGCACTTTTCATCTGGGATAAATTATTAATTAAACTATAATTAACAACAAAAAAACAAACAAACAAAAAAAACGTATTTTTGTTATTCCATAAATGTTATAAAAAAGAAGTTGAACTTAAAAATATATTTATATATTACTAGAGCAAATTCAATATAGACATATTTAGAAAAACAATAACTAAAGCAATAACTGAAATAAATAAATAAAGTTTATATAGGCGTACTTAAATTATAAAAATGACAAAATGTAAAATCTAAAAAAATAAAAGTAAAATGAAAACAAAATACAAATGGTAAAATATGGTAAAAACTGATTTTAAAAAAAATAATGAGATTTTATTATTATTTATATTATTAAATCTTGGACTTTTGTGTCACATATTAATATATAATGTACAAATAGGCCTTAATATTAGATATTCACTACATCATGTATGTCTTTAAATTAAATTAAATATTAAAATGCATTTAATTTTTGTTATTATTTTTTTTACAACCTGAAGTCCAGAAATGTTGGGCCATTTTTTGCATTTGGATAAATTGGAAACTAAAAGAATTCTAAAATCACATAAACCAATATTGTAATCTCAATAGAACACCCATAGATATACCCATAGAAATGTAGAAATGTTATGCACAAAATGGGCTTATTTCAAATTTGATGCCTGCTGCGGGTCTCAAAATGGTTGGGAAGGGATAATATAGCATCTCCTCTTCTTTTCAAAACATTTTGAAGACGTCTGGGCATCGAGGCTTTGACATATTTTTTTATTTAACGATGCACCAAATGCTCTCTATAGGTGAAAGATCTGGACTGTGAAGCCATGCTGTTGTGAAAGCTGCAGTATGTGGTTTAGCGTCCTGCTGAAATGCAGGTCCTCTGGAGGGGAGCATATGTCGCTCTAAAACCTTTATATACCTTTTAGCGTTCATAGTGTCTTCCAAAACACGCAAGCTGCACGTCCGTAGACACTTATGCAGCCTCACACCATCAGAAATGCTGGCTTTTAAACAGACCTGATGCCAATTCATTTCATTAGTTGCTAGATGTTCTCCCAACTGATTTTATTTACGTTTCTTGCCCCATGGCAACTTTTTGGAGACCTGTAGCAGGCAACAAATTGAAATGAAATCAGCTCTTTTAGTTGCTAAAATTGTAAACGTTCGCTTTTTAAACATTTATGTATTATATATTGTGAAAAAAAATAGTCTTAGTCTTTTAGTTTTAATTTTATTCCGATTTTAAAAAAATGAGCCCCCATTTACGGAATTTGGATTATACATAATAAATGTAAAAAATATTGTAAAAATAATGTAAAAAATAATCACATTCAAAGATGGAAATCAGATTAAGTTTTAATCAAAATAACACGAAGTGGATAAAAGTGAAATATAAATGCATTTATTTCTTATTCTAATCGAAACTCAATTAAACGTTGTTTTAATTCATTGTTGCATGTCCTCCAGGAAGCGGGACAGGAAGGACACATATAACATGATGATTTCTGTCTCTCTAAAACATTGCATCAAATTCGTTTGCTGAGGAAACATTTCGAGGAATAAATAAAACATCTAAATGATCTTCAGGTTGATAGCGCCATGTAAGACTTAAAGTAATAATCTGTGCAATTTACCTAAAGCAGAGATGAGACGGGAAGGTGTGGTGGGCTCCAGGTTTCGAGGTTCAACCACACTGTTGCCTGCGAGAAATGAAAAATGAATGGATCTGGAAGTGTTTCCGCACTATAACAAAAGAAGAGTCTGAATGTTTGCGTTCGATGACGACAGCGCATTGATTCACTCCACGTACCTTTGCAGGTGACGGCCACGTCTTCGTAGTGGTAGCAGTTATGGACGCCCCATCCCTGATTCCCGCACTGGCTCAGGTCCGTCTCTTCTCCTCTACAGTCCACGTTGTCCAGCAGGATGGGCCCGGAGCCCTGGCCGAACTTGGAGCTAGTCCCCACGGCCACGGCCACCCCGCAGTCCAGCTGCCGGCAAACCACGTAAGAGTCCACCATGTCCCAGTCGTCGTCACACACCGTCCCCCACGTCCCGTTGTGAAGCACCTCCACGCGCCCCTCGCAGCGGTTCCTGCCGTTCACTAAACGCACTGGACGACCACGACCACCACATTTACATTTTAGTTAGTTTTACTCATTTTTATCGTTTTTATTAGTGCTGTCAAATCACAGATAAATGTGCATTTGTGTACTGTATATATACACACACATGCATGTTTATATTTGGAATTTTTGCATGTAATTTGTACATATATATATTCTTTTTGCTAGTGTTCATCATGTACTGCGCATAAAAACTGCAGGTTTCTGAATAACACGAACTAAAAGGCAGAGCTGCAAGGCTCAAACATAATGATATAATGAAGCCCGTAAGAATGTCTCTAATCCCCTTCAACTTAACGCACAATAATAAGTCTAAATATGACATACGACTCCAAAAAGTGAGCGAGAGCGAGGACACGGCATGGCGGTGGAGAAAGGGTCGTGTAAATTGAGCAAGAGGAAGTGCCTTAGAGGCAATTACGATCTGGTTCCTGCCATGATCCTGCCAATGGGCGACGGCAAACGTGTCTTCTCTTAAAAGGCTGTGCACTTGTGTAAAAGCACAAGAAATGTGAGGAAGTGAATTGCGAAGACGCTCACCTTGAGACTGCGCTGCCGCTGACGCGTTTGCGTTGGCTGTGAGGGAAAAAAAATAAGAGAGAAAGTCAGAGAGAGAGAGAGAGAGAGCAAACAACGATTGTGGCAAATTATTTGTTGAAAGGAGGTTCTTGGCCCTCCAGAGCCGTAGCCCTCTATATCTACTACATCTATTTTCCTGTAACTTTAGACTGGTGACACAGGAAGACTGAATTCAGCTCGGGCTGTGATACAGACTCACTACAGAGCAGGCATATAGAAGAAAACCGCATGCCTCTCGTAATATAGGAACAGATACTGACATATTTAATGTGAATCTGATCAGATTCCTTTGATAAGACTTGGATATTAAACCTCAAATATAGCTCTACTTGTTACCAGTCAAATAGTCGCTTATTTAGACAATTATCTATTTTATCTATAACTGAATTAAAACCAGAATTCTGTGTTGCAAATGTTGGGACATTTTTTACATTTATATAAAATGAATTAAAAATCATGTTTTATTCACAATAGAACATATGTAGCATAACAAAAATAGCTCATTTCAAAGTTGATGCCTGCTACAGGTCTCAAAATAGTGAGGATGAATTGTTATCTGCAGATGGTGCGGAGGACTGTGTTTACCGACGGTGGTTTCTGGAAGTATTCCTGGGCCCATTTAGTAATGGTGGGAGAATATCATGTGCATCTAGTCAGTAAAGTGGTAGATTATGTAGATTAAACATCTGTAAGCTTTGATGGCGATGGCCAGAGGTGCATGACAATCGCGAGCCAATAAATGCACAGCCCTACTGCCCATATGTGCCTCTTGTTTTACCTTGATTGTTTCGCAATGCCAGCATTTCGTTTGGGAAATAGTCCAGTGTGTCTCGGGCTTCAGACAACCCTTTCATAGCTAATCACGTTACAGAGCTGATGTCATTTAACTTAATGAGTTGCTAGATGTTCTCCCAGCTGAATCTTTGGAAAATGTCTTGCTTTTTCAGCCCTATATTTGTCCTCATGACCTGCAGCATGCGTCAAATTCGAAATGAGATCATTTAGTGGATAAAACGGTTTTGAACATTTGTTCTCAACGTCCTATTGTGAATGAAATACTGGCTCAAGTGTTTTAAATGTTTTTTAGTTTTCATTTATTTAAACTCAATTGTTTCAGCGTTTCTGGACTTGGGTTTGTAGACATAAACTATGTTTCTGTGACTATTCAACGGTGCAAAACGTGAAGAAATGCATTTGTTCGTCTTGAATTGCGCTTGAGGAAGCTCTTGAGAAACAGTGTCTCATCCGTGGCTCGGTATGTTCTTAACACATTTTTTTCGTCTCGTGACACTCACGTGACATCATTTGACAGGCGTTTACGTAGAAAGGCCAAAAAGCACCTCATTAAAAGAAATGATCATTCATGTTTTCACTGAAATGAAAACAAAATCATCTTTGACAGCCAGCCGTTTCTGGCCCATAGGAAGGATTGGTTCTGCTTATCAGATCACGTTCCAATCCCAAAACAAATTAATTTTGCTAGACATTTCAGCCAGACGTTGTTTGTGTTTGTTCTGAACGTTCTGGTGTTTTTCACAAAGCGCTGACCTCCCCGTCCCTCCTCAGACACGCTTTCACTGGGCTCTGTTTGTCCTGTGTTTTGTAGCAGTACTGAGACGCTAATGCTAGTGGCTATACAAGCTTTTGTATCAAACCGTGAATCGATGGTGTTTGATTTCAGTGCCTGACAAAGACAGCAGAAAAGAGGCTTTTTTCCATCACGTCCTATTTAGGTCAATTCACAGGCTTCTCCTCCTTCTTATTAATGTGTATGTCGCTGAAACATTAGTCGTTCTAAATATAGCTCTTCAGACGTGTGGGTTAACTCACTCGTACATTTTATTTATTATGTTCATACAGAGCCCGCAGTCGGAAGAAGCTGGTAGCAGAAATAAGTTTCAGCATTAATACAAGAAGAGCATGTAGAGAAACTCAAATATACATACAGTTTTTTTTATTACAACTTTGAGCTACAATGTTGCGGTTATATAGAACGTTGCTCCATGGTTGCTATGGTGTTCTGAATTGTTTTTAGAATGTTGTTACGCGGTTGCTATGGCATTCGGTGTGGTTTACAGGGACGTTGCTTGTGAAAAGCTACAAGAAATGCAAAGATTTACTTTTAAATGATACTTACCGGAAACCGATCTTCGCTGGAGTTTGATATCTCCTGCACAGAGAAAAGAGGAACACAGTTACAAAGAGCATCGTGAAATAACTTAAATATGACTCATGCTGTACACACATTATCTCACATCTTTGTTGGCGTTTGCATCATTGGCGATCATTTGTAAGATCCATTGAAAGTCTGCTGGGAGCTGGGTCGTGTCGTGTACAGTAGAGGAAACCACCCATAATGCTCTGACACACATACGCTTCTTCTCAGATGTCCATGTCCTCATTAAGTCTTTAGTTCAGTTGTCTTTTCACAGGGTATATCCAGCTGTATGCTTTACATTCTGATCGTTTTGTTCCACCAGGATCCATTAAGCCTGGAGGCTGTTGACTCTGATTATTGTTCTTTTAAAGCGAATGGTTAAAGATGGTGACTTAATGCTTTCTGGTGTGGTTTGGTGGTTAAAATTTCATCTTGGTAACTGAAAATCTGCCAGTCTTGACCACCGAGTCATTTAAAGTGCCTGATAAATCTACATGAAACCTAATCTGAAGTCCATTATTGATATTGGCTGAATTATGCATCGGTCTAGTAATACATGTTCTCAGTATGAGGACATAAAACCATAAAACCACATTAAAAAAATAATATAAATAAATATAAATATATATATATATATATATATATATATATATATATATAGTCAGAAATTACCAGTCAGAAATTCGGAATAAATGATTTTTAAATATTATAAACTTAAACATCTTTGGTCTTCTGCACACCAAGGCTGCATTTATTTGATCAAAAATACAGTGATGCTTTTAGCCCTTTTTCTCAGTTTTCTTCATAATTTAAAAGAAAGTATATATACAGAGGTTGTTGAAAAAAATCTAAAATAATTAATAAACATAAAGCACTTTAGAAATGACCTTTATCGGGTCAATAAGGTCTTTCCTTTACAAAAGCTAATGTAAAAAAAGATGGGGCCGTCTGAATATGAAGAGTAAGACTATTGCATAATTTGAGAGCCACAAAAACAAATGCTTTATCACCTTTTGTTTGGAATGAGGATCAGTTTGGTCTCGGTGTCGTAGCCGATGCGTGGTATGCTAAAAGATTAGTGATATAACTTAGGGACGTGTAATGAAGTATAGCTCTGACTCACCGGTTTGAAGGAAGCTGACGGCGATCAGTAAGAAGGATGCCAGCAGACAGGAGAGGATCCAGGCGGCAGACGTCCAGCGTCTGCGCAGGCTGTCTGACACACGCTGACCGATCATGGCCGGACGCCTAAAGCACACACAGACACCTACGGTGAGCTTCTACTCTCGCTAACTTTCACCGAAGTGGTCTGGCGTCGCACCACCAGGTTATTACAGTAACTAGGCTACTACTGGGTCTGCTGGTCAGCGATTGGACAGCTTCTCCTCATAGTACGTTATGTAAAAAAACACATGCACTCTCAACATCAACAACAACAAATGCCCAGCCTGCGGGCCACGGGCCGCTCCGGACAGACACGTATTGATATACGAGAGCAGACGGATCGTTTGCGTGACCTGCTGTTAATAAGCTTTTCACGCTGCAGAGATGTGATGCATTTGATGTATTTTTCAGTTCGACCGCACGTCCAAGTTTGACCCATTTTCCCAGACACAGACACATTCGAAGCGCAAGCTACGAGTACGCAGACGGCAAGAAGACAACAAGAAACCTCATTCACGGCCTTATTGTGAACGATCGGTTTCTGCGTAGAATTTCAGCGCGAAACACTTTGCGGCTAATGCCATCTATTCCTGTAACTGGTAAGGTCATGTGATCGCTCACTTACACTTACTTCGCTGCACGAACAGATCAAATGTAAACTTTAAATGAAATGTAAGGTCATATGTAAATCGGTCAATTTCTAAAGAACGCAATCCAGTCCTGCTTACTTTTTCTGATCCTGTTTCACTCAGAAATATGTTATATAACCAAATGTTAAATGCACGACAAATATTCCATGTTGACTTTAATGTATAGAGAAGAATGGCTGCTCATTGTTGAAAGACACTTATTTATTATATAATATATATATATATATATATATATATATATATATATATATATATATATATATATATATATATATATATATATATATATATATATATATATATATATATATTAATATTCTATTATATATTATTATGTTATATATAGCTTAACTATATTTTTATTTCACTTTTAATTTAAGCATAAAAGCTTAAAGCTCTCTCTCTTTATACACACACACACACACACACACACACACACACACACACACACACACACACACACTACCACTCAAAAGTTTGGATTTTTGATGTTTTTAAAATGAGTCTCATGCTCCTCAAGGCTGTATTTATTTGATCAAAAATAGCCTACGATATGTGAAATTAAAATTCTATTTTAATATATATTAAAATCTAATTTATTTCTGTCATGCAAAGCTGTACATCCTTACTCCAGTCTTCAGGGTCACATTATCCTTCAGAAATCTTTCTAATATGCCGATTTGAATATAATAATATCGTTATAATATCGTTTCGGAAGCTGTGATACTTTTTTTCAGATTCTTTGATGAATAAAAAGGTAAAAAGAAAAAACATTCTAAATTTTGGGGTCAGTAAATGTTTCATTCCTTCTTTTTTGGGAAGACATTTTTACTTTTAGTCAGCATGGATGTGTTAAACTGAATAGAAGTGATAGCAAAGATTTACATTGTTAGAAAAGTTCTTTTAACTCTTTATTCAGCAAAGAATCCTGAAAAAAGTATGGCCATGCGACACTTCAGACTATTACTGATCCCAAACGATTGACCAGTAATGCACGCACACACACACACACACACATTATTAAGATTTCACTGATCTATTTACATTTGTTTCGATCAGATGAATAGATTTCTTTGTGTAGTGATTATTATCGATCTATAAACCCAATTCCTACTCGACTCTGGGCTCTCAGAGTAGGTTCAGTTTTCTAAACGCAGCACATTCTGTATCTCTGGTGTCCTCTTCACGTCCTTACATTCAGGTTCGTAACTTTTCTTTCTCTTTTTGTTTTTCCCGGATCCCTCCTGACCTTACGCTGGAATGCGTGTAAACGGTGGGATTGGGCTCAGGATCCCGGCTCCGGGGGAGAATATGATATTGCGCGGCGCAGATAGTGAACATTCCGGGCCTCGGGCGCACAAAAAGACATTTCTGCTGTCTGTGGTCGCCATCGTCAGCGGCTAAACGCTGCTTCCTGCGAATCTGTCACTGGGACCGTCCTGAACGCCCAGGCGCCGATGACACCGCTGGGGCGCCTCTCGGGTGCGGAAGGGGGGCAGCGGTTACCCCGGTTACCTGGTTAGACCTGGGAGGACCTGGGTTAACCGTAGTTAACCAAAACGATTTTATTTAGTTAGCTTTAGTTTGCTTAGTATAGCTATTAAATGAATAGACTGAAATTAAATTTGCAAAAAGCCAGTTTCCAGGGCAGCATTTGTCATTTTACTTGATGTATTTAATTAACTATATATATATATATATATATATATATATATATATAGTTAATTAAATACATAAAATATATAGTATATTATATATATATATATATATATATATATATATATATATATATATATATATATATATATATATATATATATATATATAAAAAGAATAAAAATTCATATAGATGATAAAAATGCACAACAAAATTACTAAAACTTTAACTAAAATTAACATGAAAGACATTAAAATCAGATCAAAATGTGCTTCAAGCCGCAGTTAGTAACTTTTCTTTCAAATAAGTGAAGCCGGAAAAAAAAATGAAAAAGCAAAACCTAATAAAATCGACAAAAGCACAACATAACGACTAAAACAGACCGATTCAAAACAATATGCAAAAAATATTTTATTTAGTTTTAGTTTGCTTAGTTTAGTTATTAAAAAAATAGACTGAAATTAAATTAGCAAAAAGCTATTTTCCACGGCAGCATTTGCCATTTAACTTGATGTATTTAAATAACTAAAACTAAAATAAAATTAACAAAATTTTTGAAAACACCAAAGCTGATTGATATAGAAATATAGATAATATATATATATATATAGAAAGAAAGAAAATTGAAAATGAATAACAATTCATATAATTAAAAAATGCACAACAAAATTACTAAAACTTTAACTAAAATTAACATGAAAATCAGATCAAAATGTGCTTCAACCCAGAGTTAGTATAAGTTACTAAACACATAAGAGAACTGTAAACTCAAATTACTGAAACCGGGGAAAAAGCAAAAACGAATAAAATCGACGAAAGCGCAAAATAACTACTAAAACAGACCGATTCAAAACTATAATGAACCAAAACCACACTGCTTCAGTCAGCAGTCACAGATGCTCGAAGGGGAAAGTGTATTGTATGTTTCTCTTCCGCAGGCGCCTCTAAAGTCAGAAAGCTGTAAAGCAGCCAAAATATAATCTGAATGTGAACGTCCGCCTGACAGGCACAGAAAGCACCGGCCACAAATAAAATCCCTTTGGCGTGCACTTCCTTGCATTAGCAGAGCTAGAACCAATTAGCCGCTGAGAACTTTCTAACGCGAGCCTGCAGACCAAATGGTGCGGTCGCGAAGGCCTGAAAATGAATCTAGTCACCAATATTATGTTTTTCAATACTCCATTCATGGCTGGACGCAGCATGGACCCACGAGGGAATAATGTTGGCTTTTGTGCCGCCCGTGTTTGCCCTCCCTCTCTCTCCTTCTCACGCTGACAGATCCCAGGCGCTCGGGAAAATAAACCCGGACAGGACTGTCATCTCGCTTTTGACTTCAAACTGGATTTTGATTCACATTCACAGTCAAAGGATTGACTTTGATCGTTTTCTTGTTTCTGAAACAGGTGCAGCAGGTGAACCTTGAGTCTCTTTTCTGTTACTCTTTTTTGTTATCTTTGAGAAATATATGTGTGATTTAAAATATGTGTGTGTGTGTCAAAGTTTTAACACACACACACACACACACATATATATATATATATATATATATATATATATATATATATATTTTTTATCATTTCAGTAACTTATAGAATTTTGTGATGAACTTTAACAAGACTTTTTTCCACAATAACAGAATTCAAAAATATTATACTTATTTTAAATATATATATATATATATATATATATATATATATATATATATATATATATATATATTTATTTATTTATATATATATATATATATATATATATATATATATATATATATATATATATATATATATATATATATTTTTTTTTTTTTTTTTTTTTTTTTAAATGACGAAAAATAGTTTTTAAGAAGCAATCATTTCAAAATAGCAGTGAGATATTAATTTGCAAAATGATCATAAATTGCGCTCCACAAAGAGAATGATAAACATACCTTAGTTGAAGAGCGGTTTTCTTCACAAAGATGAGAAAAGTCGATTGTTTCCCAACAAAAGTATATTTTTCAATGACTGTTTTTCTCACAGAAGTCCGCTGCGCTTTACGTTCAGATGGCTCGCAGCTCGCAGGACGACTCTCCAGCTCTCGGAGGTAAACCTTGGCCGGGAAAAGAGAAAACCCGTAGTGTGTCCGGCTGAAGAGCCACGAGGTCTTTCATCTCACTAACCTTGTGAGTCTATAAGTACCTGGCCGCTCCGGTACGTATTACGTAAAAAAAGAAAGGACAAGACAACAGCATTGTATGTTAATGCGCTGACACCTAGTCCTGCCCGGTTCATGTGAATGAAGAGAGAAAGGGAGGAGGAAAGAAGACGGCACTGAAAGCCGGCCCTTCACAGCTATCCCAGCATCTCTGGTTTCAGCTCGCTCTCACCCGAAGCGCTCTGCAGGTGTGTGCTTTCGCGTAATTACAGCCTAGCGTTCGCGTTTTGGCTCTTCTTTATCAGGCTTTAAGGCCGTCAGGCTCGTCCTGCTCGTCTGCCGGATCAATAGCGACCGGCCGCAGCCACAATATCAGCTCAATGGCTTTCATGGCGCTAGAGTTTGGACATCTTCCATAATCATTAGCTCCCATGTGTGTTTGTGAAGCGTTTTACCCCGACCAGCCTTTGACCCGTTCAATCTATACACCACACGGCCTTAATGGAGCAAATGCTACAGGTTGAATTGGTTATATATATATATATATATATATATATATATATATATATATATATTTTATATATTTTATTTTTTTTTGTGCATTGTACATATATGTTCTTCCAGCTGATGCAGATGTCAAAACCAAATTAGAGGTCTGCAATCTAAATAAATGTCTTTCAAAAAGATTGAATATTATGTATACTCACTGCATTAAAATCATCCATTCATTAATGCAAAGTTTTAACATAAATGAACTAAATGTGATGCATAATTGTTAGTCATGAAGCGATAATGAGATTGGTGCGTAAATGGTCTTAAATACACTATATAGATTTATCATCAGAAAATGATTGTGCTGCGTGTAAGCTGATTATTTAAATCAATTAAAAATACAGCTACATATTTAAAGGAATAGAGTTTGTTTGGCGCCTCAGCAGTAGATGCTCTGCAGTGAATGGGTGCCGTCAGGATGAGTCCAGATCTTTTTTTCTTATTACCTATGAGATCGTGTCATTTGAGGACACCGAAATGAGGAAAAAAGGATGAATTGTTTCACGCAGAAGTGACTGCACGCAACCAGGAACTGGCTCGATCTTCCGGGATATTCTTTGATTCCTGGTATAGCAATAGTTCCTGGATGGCATTTTGACTTTCCTTTTGTGTAGTTATCGGATGTTTAGTATATTTTGGTTTCCTGATTTGGCATAATCTGTGTAATCGGTCCGCACGTACAGTGGTTTTATCATTCTCAGCGATGGAAACATACTTGTGCAGCCCAGTCCTGACGTTTAATGCACATCTAAATGAGCAACAATAGAAAAAAATGTGCACAAAACCACATTTTGTGCAACGGACTTCCACAGACATATTTCAGTATTCGCATGTTTTGCATTTCCCCTTTTAATAATTTCCGTTGAGTAATTGCTAGTGAACGTAGAACATATTCACAAAGAAATGTCAAGTAATGCATCGAATGAGACATGAAATTTTGAAGGAGAAATGAAATCAATATTTTTGCCAAGTGTTTAACATTTTATTTATTTATTTATTTATTTTCACAAAATACAAAAGGAGTTATATTTATATTTTTTATTTAATATTTTTTTATATAAATGTAATATAATTATATTTCTTTAATTATATATTTTAATATTTTTATTTTATGTAATAATTCGAATTTTTGGGGGAAACTTTTATAAAAATTAGCGAGACAAAATGCCTGAATTGTGAGATCAAAAGACTATTAGTATTTTTCCTTTGCTGTCTTTTGGCAGAAACCAGCTTCCTTATATCCTGTAAATATCTACAAAACAAAAAGAAAGTGGCCCTTTACGCGCCAATCAGTCTCTCCTTGTATTTGGTTCTTGGTCTGAATATGTCTCAGTGAGAGATGCACTAAAGATCTCACGCAGCAAACATGTAGATGGTATTCAGCGGTTCTTCTGCGGACTAATCCCTCCAAATGACAGGCCGAGTCAAAACACAGCTGAGACTCTTTGATGGGGATCATCCGCCGTCTTTGTAGCGAGTCGGTCGAGGTCGCCGCTGAAGAAAAGAGAGCCACGGAACGGACAATGAGAGATTAACATCTGTGCACAGCTGCGGTAAGATGATATTTGCATGCTTCTGGCTACTGGGAAGAAGAAAATCAAATATCTCAATAGCTTTTCTTCGAACGTGTAATAGTAATAGAATAATAAGATAAGCGTCTATTAAAAAAATAACACACACACACGTACATATATATATAATCTTTCCACTGATATATGGTTTGTTAGGATCTGACAATACTTGGCCAAAATCTGAGGGTGCAGAAAAATAACGTATTAAAAAAATATTGTGAAAATTGCCTTTAAAGTTATTCGAATGAAGTTATTAGCAGTGCATATAACTAATCAAACATTTGGTTTTGATATATTTATGGTAATAAAAGTACAAAATACCTTTATGGAACATGATCCCTATACTTATGATAATATCCTTATGATTTTTGGCATAAAAGAAAAATGTATAATTTTGATCTTACGATCGCTTTTGTGCTCCAGTCTCGTGTGTGTGTGTGTGTGTGTGTGTGTCTCCTCTGCGTTTCGACCGTGTCTTAGGTAGAGTCTGTGTTTGACTCCTGTCCAGGTCGGCGACCGGTGCGTCCCCGTGACCCCGTGACCCCGCAGACTGTCTTACAGGAAGCTGAAGTGTCTCTGCTGGACCTTCACCAGAGGCTCCGGCTGCCGGAAAGTAGGTTACACAAAAAGAAGAAAACAAAAGGAAGGAGGAAGCAGACACAGCTGATTCACGAATCACAAAGGTGAGACGGATAACGTCACTGTAAAAAAAATATATATATATATATATATATATATATATATATAATATATATATATATATATATATATATATATATATATATATATATATATATATATATATATATATATATAAATTGTAAAAATCCCATAACCTAAAAAAAAAAACAGGGAACCTATTGTGCTTTTTAACTAAAGGAATTGTCATAAAAATTAACATTTTTAAAATAGTAAAGAAATGGCACACACACATATATATATATATATATATATATATATATATATATATATATATATATATTATATATATATATATTTTATAATTTAAAATTAATTTAAAATGTAATTAATTTAAAATTAATCTAAAACTAAAAATTAAAAAATTAAAAAACCATATATATATATATATATATATATATAATGTGTGCAATTTCTTTACTATGTTAAAAATTTTAATAATTTTATGACAATTCCTTTTATGACAATTTTCAAATATTATGACAATTTTATGATAATTCCTTTTATATTCCAATTCCTTTTTAATTCCTATATATATATATATATATATATATATATATATATATATATATATATATATATATATATATATATATGACATGGTTTTACTGAAGGCTAACAGGATAATTATAACTTGAGTTTATTAAATTTATAAACATAATTTATAATTTAGGTTCTAAATTAAATTAGAAAAAATATTCATACCACTACTGCCTACAGATTTAAATTTTTTTTAACCTATTATTATTATTGTCCAATTTATCCAATTTATGAATTTATTAAAGTATCTTAAAATGCACATGCGAGTGAGGAAAATCAAGAAGTTATCGGGAGAGTAAGAGACCTTGTTATTAATAAAAAGCTGTATATGTGTATGTATGTACTGTATATCTTACACACTATCTTAATTTTCCAGTGCAGTGGCAGGCAATTAGAGTATATCTTATAGTATATATTTAGTCAAATACTTAGTCTTTTAGTAGCTAGTGTTCAGGATTAAATCTGTATTATTGTGCTGTGTGTGAAAATGAGCGGCTCCAGATTCATTGTGCGCTCGTTGTTCGGACATGTTTTCTCTGACACTAAATACTTCTTTACGCAGAATCTTTTTATAATTCTTAAGACTCTCTTTGTTCGGGCTTTAACTGGTCTGTTGTTCAGTCAGTATTTAGGTTGTGGGAACATGGCTTCAGGGTGACGGTGTAGCTTTCCATCGCCATGTTCTCATACAGATCTCTCACACGTTCACATTAACCGCCACTGGAGATGTGAAGGAAAAAAATATCACGCGTTCGTCTAGCCTTTGCTGAAAGAGCGGAGATGGAAAGGTCAGGTCCATCGGAATTAAAAAAAAACGATTGTGCTTATCTTAAGTCTTTCTTCGTTTGAAGAGGTTTCTCGTGTCTTCACGTGAGTTATGTAACACACGCACAGATACACGTTCTCCTCCAGAACCCCTTTTATCAGACACCTTCCTGTTCACCGGAGAACCTCGAGTACAGTTCGTCCGTCAGTGCCGTAATTATTTATTTTTGATAGAATAGCATATAGAAAATGTCAGTGTATAACGATAGCGGCGTCATTCCATGTCCAATTTCAGACGCCTCCCTGGATTATTATTATTATGGGTTTTTTTGTAGATTTTTTTCTTTCTGTAAACAAGGTTAACATGTGATAAAACCAAATGCAGGTGACTTTAAAAACGATGAAACGATGTCTTAAATCAGAAATGCATCTTGCTTCCCTTCGACAAAACAGTTGCACAGAACGCCGAGCGCCAGATATTCATTTTCAAAAGGTGAAAAGTTTTTCATTTTGTTTTTAATTGGACAAGCATGCGTGTAAACATTTTTACAACACTCCAACCAGAGAATAGCATTTTTTTTCCTTAATTTGACTTTTTTACCCATTTTTTTTTACTACATTTATAGCCGTTTCTAAATTGTCGCTGTGATTACGTAATACGTTCTCCTGAAGCAGTATGCATGGGATTTTTAATTTTTTTTTTTTTTTGTTTTTGCAAAATGTGTTTCACCTTCCGTCTCCAATGTAATGAATGAACCGATTGCTATTACATTATTTAAGTTTGCATTAAAAAAAAACAGCTTATAGACGATAACTGTACTGAATATGCTAAATAATTAAGTCATACGGCAACAGTGCAGCATACGTGCCGTCCCACTTCATATTTTTAGGCCAGTCTCCCATTGTTCTGTTAACCTTAAATATGATATTTCACTGCATATCCAGTGCACCTGTGATCTTGAGGATCCTGAGCAGATGCTTGTGGTTCACACAAAGAAAAGAAGGGACTCGAGTGTCCTGGAGGATCACAGCCCGAAGCTGCGAGGTTTTGTTGGACTCCGGGAATGAACCGAAGACGTCTCTGCTCCAGGTCGCCATCCAGGATCATGTTGTAGCTTCTGGGCTTTATGAATCAAAAGTGAAGTATCGAAACAACGCAAACAGAAGTGTTTGCGAGATAGTAAAGTGTCAGGTATTTTTCTTGTGAAGCTGATATGATATATAAACTGATATATTGATCCCTAAAAGAACAAATAGACAGCAAAAATAAAAAGAATAATAGCAGGTTCCTTTCTTAACCTAAAAACCATCAAAGAATCGACTTCTGGTTTTTATTTAAAAGGGGTTTGGGACAAAGTGGGCTTTTTTTTGTGATCTTGCTCATATTAAAAATAATCTAATACTAAAAGAGGTTTAAATGTGGGTGAATCCTTATGTTTTTCCACAGAAGGACAGAGCAGCGTTGAAATTAGACTGAAACCGCTGTCTTAAATTAGAAATGCGTCTTGTTTCCTTTCATCAAAACTGTTGCACAGAACTCATCTGTCCCAGCGCCGGATATTCATAGATATTCAAGATAGTCACTTTTTGCTTTTAAAGAGGAAATTCTGAGGAATAAATAATGTTGAAACTACATTTTTAGCTTTTCTCCCTTCTATTAAGACAACTGCATTGAACAAGCGTGTGTGTAAAATGTATTATAACACTCCAACCAGAGAAGAGCACATTTATTTCCCTTAATTTGGCTTTTCTTTACAGCAGTTTCTAAATTGTCTCTGTTATGTAACGTGTCCTCCTAAAGCAGTACTGTACTGTATACTGAGCCAGCCTTCACCCTCTGTCTCCAGAGTAAGGATTGAACCAATTGTTATTTTTAGAAAGTCTTCTCTTTAATAGTTTGTATTAAAAAATAAAAAATACAACTTTAATATTTTTCTGAGACGATAACTGGATTATCTTGCTCATATTAAACACAATATGAAGGGAATAAAAGAGGTTTGAATGTGGGTGAATCCTAACGTTTCTTCACAGAAGAGCAGAACGGTGTGTGTGTGTGTGTGTGTGTGTGTGTGTGTGTGTCTGTGTGTGTGTGTGTGTGTGTGTGTGTGTGTGTGTGTGTGTGTGTGTGTGTGTGTGTGTGTGTGTGTGTGTGTGTGTGTGTGTGTGTGTGTGTGTGTGTGTGTGTGTGTGTGTGTGTGTGTGTGTGTGTGTGTGTGTGTGTGTGTCTGTGTGTCTGTGTGTGTGTGTGTGTGTGTGTGTGTGTGTGTGTGTGTGTGTGTGTGTGTGTCTGTGTGTGTGTGTGTGTGTGTGTGTGTGTGTGTGTGTCTGTGTGTGTGTGTGTGTGTGTGTGTGTGTGTGTGTGTGTGTGTGTGTGTGTGTGTGTGTGTGTGTGTGTGTGTGTGTGTGTGTGTGTGTGTGTGTGTGTCTGTGTGTCTGTGTGTGTGTGTGTGTGTGTGTGTGTGTGTGTCTGTGTGTGTGTGTGTGTGTCTGTGTGTGTGTGTGTCTGTGTGTGTGTCTGTGTCTGTGTGTGTGTGTGTGTGTCTGTGTGTGTGTCTGTGTGTGTGTGTGTGTGTGTCTGTGTGTGTGTGTGTGTGTGTGTGTGTGTGTGTGTGTGTGTCTGTGTCTGTGTGTGTGTGTGTGTGTGTGTCTGTGTGTGTGTGTGTGTGTGTGTGTGTGTCTGTGTCTGTGTCTGTGTGTGTGTGTGTGTGTGTGTGTGTGTGTGTGTGTTTTGTTGTTGACTGACAGGTGTGTTCCTGTACATCCTATTGTACTGAATCATATTCCTGGAAATGCCTGTCTTTCCCAGAACCTTTTCTAATAAGCGTCCTCTTTCCTTTTCTTACTCCCAGTATTATCCCAGTTTCTAGGTTATTTTATTTTATTTATTTTTTTGCACCCTCAGTCTTAATTATGAGTTTTTGTGTGCCAGATTTATTGTACAATTATTGTAAGAATTATTGTACAGAATATTCACTTCATGTCTTCTTTAATATATAAGAAAAGACTAACTTTATCTGATGCTTTGACAATTAAACAGTAAGACTTAAAATTATAAATTTTATATATATATATATATATATATATATATATATATATGTGTGTGTAAAAAATAAATAAAATAATATATATATATATATATATATATATATATATATATATATATATATATATATGTATGTATGTATGTATATATATATATATATATATATATATATATATATATATATATATATATATATATATATATATATATATATATATATATATATATATATATATATATTATATTTTTATATTTACATAGAGTTATATAAAATAAATAAAAAATAAAAGAAAAAATAAAAAATGCCTTATACAATATAATTTCACTTCATTCAGTGCGGTGAACAAGCCCAGTTCTGGTGATCAAATGAAATTAAAATATTAAAGAAATGTTCTTTAAATATATCTTTATCATTATAAAGTCAGAGTGGGGAACTTTTTTGTACTTTTTCTTGTGCGTATTTATTACGAATTGCATAGTCAACAATTATGAAAACGTGCAAAGCAGAACATTTATTAGAATACATTTTAGTAACATATATTTGTGATCGATTTAATAACACGCACAGCCCAAACACAGGGGAGGTTTTTCAGATGTCACAGTTCAACGCTTTTAGGAAACTCGCACTAAACACCGAGCCTTAAAATGCAATATTTAGTTTGTGTAGCTATTATTATAATTTGCTGTACTGTCGCCGGGCGTCCAGCAGCGGGCGCTGCGTCCTCAGCAGATCTCTGCCGGACCTCGGCGTGCTTCTCTGCAGCGACTGGTGCTTAAGACGCGACCGAATCGACAACGACGACTGACGCGGTTTCTAGAGGATCAGCGCGGGTGTAAACGCGTCTTTCGGAGGTCTCCGGCGGAACGGAGCGACATATGAAGCGCGTCTTGAAGTTTTCGCGAGGAGGAAGGTCGGTGTTTGTATCTCCCTCGTTAAAGTCTCCGTGGATTGAGAAGAGACTTTTACCGCAGCGTGACACCGTGTATCATCGAGTGTGCGCGTCGTTGTATCGCCTGTGTCGTCGCGTTTGGAAACAATGAAACATTTGCCGCATCTTCTCAGCGGATTTCTGAGGGACGGAGTGGCGTGTTGTGACACTTAGGTGAGATTCGGCATGCGTGTTACATTGTCGTGCTTTTTGTGTGTAGAAAAAACGCTCGGAATATAAGCCTTCGTGACGCCAAATATATTTACGTGTCGCACACACACAACCGGTCAAAAGTTTTCACACACTTGTTGTTCACACTCCTTCATTGTACAGGTTTATATATATATATATATATTTATATATATATATATATATATATATATAACATAATATAAACACACGTTTTGTTGCATATGCTTAAACAAAAACTCCTTACCATGCTTACATTTGTGTTATTTTATAGGCTCTGTTATTATAAAACTTTGAAATTATTTTTTTAAATTAAATCTAATTATAACGGGGTGTGTTCAAACTTTTATTGTTTGGCTTGTTTGTTCAAACAAGGGCAGTATTGGTGCATTCTTCTTAAAGAAAAAAAAGAAGCATGATCAGGAGCTGTCACTTTGGTCAGAGCAAGACATATATATATATATATATATATATATATATATATATATATATATATATATATATATATATATATATATATAAAATATGTACAAAATATGACAAGCATGTACAATTACGACAGAATATATACTTACTTTATAAATTGAATTTAAAAAGCCTAAATAAAGTAAACTGGATTTTTTTTATATTCTGGACATGTTTGTCATATTTTGTACGTGCAACTTAGCTAGTGCTGCCAAAAAATATTTAAAAAATAATGCCAATACAAATGCTGTATTTAATCCCAAAATCAAGAGTTTCTCTGACTTTGTAATAATGTAGAGCGATTATAAGTCCCTTTTTTCCTGTCTAAAATGTCCAGGTTTTGGCTTGGTTTGTTTCACATTTGGTGAAAGAGTCTGGAGAGAATGATCAAAGCAATTCAGGTTCTCATGCGTTTAATAAGGACTGTAGAGACTTTCTGTAGGAAGAGATTGTTGAAATCCTCTCTGGGGACAAAGCATATGGCGTATGGTCCTCCTAATTCATGTGCATAAATACAATCTTTCTGACTTCTTGACCCGAATGCATCGTATTTGCTGAGCCCTTCGGCGACCATTATATGTCAGTTTGTTTCTGTAAAGATGGTGCATGTGATGATAACAGCAGTATTACAGGAACGTTATTTATGCGTTTTGTGTGTGCAGTGGAAACATGATATTACTGTAGTGTGTGCCTAAATATGAATATTTACTCCTCTCTTTTGCACAAACACGGATTCAGTATTGCTCAAAATGAATAAAATGTTCAAAAGCAAACTCAATATGATGCAAACCTGCAATAATTCAAGGTTAAATAACACTAATATCCTCTATGTGTCCAATTTTATTAACAAAACTCTTTGCTGCTGATCTTTGATGATCCAGTGCAACCACATCAGTTGACCTTATTTATATATATATATATATAAAAAGTTTTTGAGCTGCTGCATGAATAAGTTTACATGTCCTTTAGGGAGAAGTGCAATATTTTAATTAGCGCTGTCAAATGATTAATAGCGATTAATTGCATCCAAACTAAACGTTTTTGCTTATGCACTGGTATATTACTATGTAATTACTGTGTAATTATATATGTATACATATAACTACGCACATACATGTATATTTTGTAATTATTTACATATACTATGTAATCAAAATCTTTTGGATGCACATGATCGCTATGAATCATTTGTCTGCACTCATTTTAATGCATTACTTTTAAAACTAACAGTTTTCCGAATCTCTCTGTCGCCCCGGCCGATAATCCCCTTTCATCTCTGCTCTTTTCAGTTGCATGTTGGATTGTGTGTGCATGCTGTCTGCCGTGTAACATCGTAACATTCCCTCCGACTGCATGCTACTCGTGCGTGTCCGCCGTTAACGCCACCATGGGCCAAAACTCTGATAACCCCCCGATTCTCTCCTCCAAGAAGCGCCGCGGCTGCAAGCGTGACTCCGGCTCCGATCCGCGGCGAGACGTGGAGCGCCTCCGCGCGGCGTTAGAGGTGGAGCGCAGCCGAAACCAGCAGGCCCACCGGCGCTTCTCTCTGGAGCTGCGGAGGCAACGCGAGGAGGCCCGCGAGGAGAGGGAGCGAGCTCTGAGGGAGCTGACCTACAGACACGAGCAGCAGAAGACGCTGGAGCTGCTCAGGCAGCGGGAGACTCTGGGCCGGGAGCGCGCGGCGGAGGTCCGGCGTCTGCTGCGCTGGCGGAGTCAGGAGTTGAAACGTAGCGAGAACTTGACGCTCAGGCAAACCCAGGAAGTTCATCGCCAGCTAGCGGACGAGATCGCGGGCGGATCTGCCTTTCGAGGTCTCAAACCTGGATGCAACGGCAACGGGGCGGCGTATCGCAGACTCGAGGAACTCTTAAAGACTCTGCTTGCTAGGTCGGATGGACGGCAGGTCGCCGCGCTTCGGCGTCTCCAGCAGGAAGTGGAGTTAGAAAAGAGCTACTTCCTGTGCCACCTGCTGGAAGCGCATAGCGAGACGTCCCGCGTCGTGAAACTATCCAGACCGAGGTCGAAGAGTTGCGTGCATCCGCTCCCACAAGGAACGCTCGCTCTGTTCCGGTCTCGTTCGCTGTCCCAGACGTCCCGAAGCGATTCTTCTCAACCTATGAAGAAGAAAAAGAAGCAGGAGTGCGAAACGTCTCCTCTCAGCTCATCTCCGACCGAGGATGGAGATCTTCTAGAGGAGCCGTGCTCATCTGATGAAGGGTTGGAGAAGTGCTCACCGTACAGATGTTCAGAAGACAATATGGATGATCTGGTAAGAACTGCATTTTTGTTGTCTTGTTCTTCAGGGCTGCCTGGAATGTTCTGATAAGTTCAAGCTTGATTTCATGCGTTGTTGAGTTCAGAAATGTTCAAAAAAAACCATTGCTGCTTTGCGCACCATTTTCTTTCTCACCTGCTGTCATAACACAAATCAGTTCATTCAGGTCAGGGTTTGAAAAGGCAGTATTTGCATGTGTTTGCATACTTGGGTAGATTTTGTCTGGTTTCACTTGTTCAGTTCCAGGATAAACATGGGTTTTGTTTAATTAACCAAGCTTGAAATTTATCCAGCTAAGTTGGATAATCCAATTATTGCCATTCTTGAAAACTAAATATTCTCAGTATTGTTTTGGTTTGGTTTTGTACACGCACGCGCGCACACACACACACACACACACACACACACACACACACACACACACACACGCATTCATTTGGAGCCAATTGACAAGCAAAGAAAATGATGTATACATGGCCCACTTAAGTCTATATTTCTAACATTTAACACCCAGGGATAGACAAAAGAGCTTTGTTTCCATAAAACACAGGTCCTTTACACAACCTGACATGGCTGTGCTTAAAATTGAACTGAAAATGAAGTGCTGGTTGTCCAGCCAGAGGAGAGCTGGCGCCCAACTGAGCCTGGTTTCTCCTAAGGGTTTCTGAAGGGGTTTTGGTTCCTCTCGGGTGCTTAGTTGGGGACACTCTTAATAAAAAAAAAAGTGCTTAATCTTCACTCTATTCTCCTTTACAAATAAAAGTGATTGATTGATTGATTGATTGACCTAGGCTGCATTTATTTGCTCTAATATACCGTAAAATATTATGGAAATTGTGTATTTGAATATATTTTAAAATGTCATTGATTTAAGCTGAAATTGTCTGACTTCAGCATCACATCCTTCAGAAATCATTCTAATATGCTGCTCAAAAAACATTTCTGATTATAATCAATGGTGAAAACCATTCATATTTTTGTGTGCAAGTGAGAGCTTGTACGGTTGTGTCCTTCCACAGATTTTTATCAGCTCGCAAAATCAGCCTTAATTGACCCAGTTTGGCTCTCGCTTGCAGAATCTGGAATTAGATTCAGCGTATAAAGGCACTTCTTTAGAAGAACGGCTTGGCACATTTGGGCAGAGCTGCTGAGTCTTTAACCTTCTTTAGATGTGATCGATTGTGATGGTGAATATAATTAGTCGGGAAGCGTTCCCTAAACATTCACGTCAACTTTACTGCATTTCTGCACTCTTCTTGATCTTTAAAGAAATAGCTGAAAATGTGCTCGCGCTCAGGCCACCCAATATGCAGATCTGCTTCACAGCAATGGATGCTCTGCAGCGAATGGGTGCCGTCGGAATGAGAATCTAAACGGCTGGTCAAAACATCACATTAATGCACAGCGGTCCAGTCCAGCACTTAACATCTTGTGAAGACAAAAGCTGCGTGCTTCTTTAAAAAGAAAAGGATATTTTTAACATCAAGCCATTGCATGCATTATCTGTGATATTGATTTGTCTACTGGTTTTAGAAGATTTTTGTAACACATAGTTTCTTTGCTGAGGCATGTGTTACTATTGCTTTTGCTCATGCACATTGTTTCACAGAGTCTTCAGAATAAGTAAAAAAAAAAATCTATTTTTATTGTCTAACGCAAACCGTGAGGAGAGAGTGAGTGAATGTGGTCTGCTGGTGCTATAAATAATTCAGAAGTACAGAGAATAACAGTCTAGTGCCACTGTGAAAGCACAGACTAAACTATGTTGCTCTGTCTTCTGACGGTGAACCTTTGGACACCGGCGTTGTGTTTCTGCACCGAACAGCTTTGCAAGGGCTCTCATGATGTTTAAGCTCTGGATTATTGGATCTCGGTTCAATGAAAGCACCAGTTCTTTCTCAATCTAATTTCCAGCTGGCTTGATTACCTCACTCGCAAGCTATATAACAATGGTTTAGCTCAATTGATTGGTTTTCATCTTCTATAATGATGATTGGACGTTTTAGGTCTAGAGATTTGATATCTGACTACAAACACGAATCAGTTATCCTGTCAGTCCTTGTTTAATGAGACTATAGCTCTAATAAAGAGAAGTATAATTATCGTGTAAAAATATACAGTTTGAGGACAAAGAGTTGCCATCTTGATGTTTTTATTCATTATGAATTAATTTGTTGCATTCTCAATAAAAGTATAGTAATTTAGTATCTTTTGTTAGTTTTATGTAATGTTATAATTAGCGTTCATTTCTTTTGATTTCAGTATTAGTAATGTTATTACTTTTATTTAAGTTAACTTAGTTGCCAAGGCAACCAGTTATAATTTTCCATCTTAATGTTTTTGCTGTAAATATTTTAAGAAGTGGTAATTTAGACAAAAATTGAGGTGAGATCATAAATAAAGTTGAGAACCCTTACTTACTCTTATATGATAAAAGATAATAAAAAAAGTAATTGTGTTTTCTAAAATCAAAATGTTAAGTGTATCTTTTTTTGGTAAGTCATAAACTCATAATTGTGGGATATAAACTGAAATGAAAGATATAAAGTCAGAATTTAGCGATAATGGGAAAAACTAAGAGTTGTGGTAAGTAGCAATTACATTTTTTTTTTATCACATGGCGGAAAAGTTCTTCAGTGCATCACTTTGTGAATTATTTTCTGTAAGAGTTTGGCAGTGTTGAATAAATATCCGAAGCCTAGCTTTTGTTTGAAGCTTTATGACAAGGCTTTGCACACGTTTCTGTTTTTAATAAGCACTTCATTTTTGTCCTTTCAGTGTTTCTTGCGGTAAACATAATCAGCAACTAATGAATTAGTTTAGTATAATGCGTGCATTCCTGCCTGGGTTTGTGGGATTGAATGAACGACTGTTTAAATGAGTTGTAAGTTTATAGTCATTTAATCTGAGACCCTTAACGTCATTTCTGTCAGAGAAAGCGAAGGACGCAGCCACACAAGTGAATCCCATTACAGGAGAGAGCTGATGGTTAATTAGATCATTTCTGATCACTGCCTGCTGTTTAGAGAAGGAGCATGCGACAAGTAATGATACACATTTGAAACGGTAGCATGCTTCATGTTGTCACTTGTTTAATTCAGCATTTGGAATTTTTTGCACCTTTGTTGGCAACCATTTATCCAATTATTGGCGTAAGATCTAACATGAAATCTCATTTACGAAAACGAAAGGTCGGGTTTAATATTTGAATATTTCATGCTTCCATAAAATATGCATGCATAGATTTAATTGTGCATGCTGAAATATTTTCAACGTGCCGTTGTGCGTACGCATACTGTATTCTGCTTTTGTTAATGTTAGTGATGTAAAATTGTACTTTAACTATATATTTTGGTGCTATTTTGGTGAGAATGACCTTATCTCAACAAATAACAATGAATGTGCTCTTGTATGCCGCTTTGAAACGGCAGCAGGATTAATATTGTCTGACAAACAGACAGCATTGGGTTATTATAATCTGATCTGTTTAAGAAAGACTTTAAATAGCTTTGAATGTGGTATTATAGGCATGCGGTGCAGCTGGTGGGATATTAGTAGCCTCTGACATGTGGTGTGTGTTTTATTTGAAGAAATATACACTACCATTCGAATGCTGGATAAGATTCTTTGAAGATTTTGGAATGAAGTATTTTCATTTTGCTGAGGCTGCATGTATAAAACATATTTGAAAAAACCGGAAAGGTATGAAAAATTATTACAGCTCGAATATGTTATAAAACCGAAATTTAACCGAAATTGCAGTCTTCAGAGTCACATGATCACTCAGAAATGATATATTAATTTGCTCCTCAAGAAACATTTCTGATTATTATCAATGTTGAAAACAGGTTGTGATTATTTTATGACTTGAAACGTCAAAAGAGCAGCCTGCATTTAAAATAGAAATGATTTGTAACATTATAAACGTCTTTACAGTCACTTTCTATTAACTTCATGCATCCTTGCGGAATAGAAGTACTAATTTCTATAGTTTGTATTACATTTAGATATGTTTTTCCTTTTCCTTTGTCCTCCACAGATCTTTTTGACGCAATAATATATTCGATTGATATTAATAGATCAAGTTAAATAGGTTTTTTGGTGAGTATCTCTCGCTGCAATGCAGTGACAGAGATTGTTGTTTTGAGGTAGTCTGTTGCTTATGTTTTATTTTGAGCTAATAGAGTCGCTGGGGTCTGTTTTTGGCATAACTGGGTCACCCCCTCCATTCCCTCCCAAAAACTGGTGCGAGGTTACACAGAGCGGCTCTGAATTATTGATATTAGCTTGAGATCAACCCAAACAGCAGCGTGACGGCGGCAGACACACGCGTCACTACATGACAAAGACCCGGCGGTTTGCGTTCACGTGTGTCTCTCGAGCCGTTTCATGCCGGAGTGAGTCTGGAAGACCCGCTGCTGAACTTCACGTCTTTTTTTTCGTGAGGTTTCTGTCAAATAGTTTTCACGGAATCAACACCGGTTCATGAGATCTTACTCTGTTCTCTCTCATCTATTTCTCCCCAGTGTGACTTTGGGTCTTTGAAGTAAAGTTTTAAGGATCAAGAAAAAAAATATGTATAGCTACGCACACACACACACACACACACACTATAACATACACACACACACACACACTGTAACACACACACACACACACTATAATACACACACACTATAACACGTGCACACACACACACACACACACACACACACTATAACACACACACACACACTATAACACACACACACACACACTATAACACACACACACTATAACACACACACACACACACACACACACACACTATAACACACACACACACACACACACACACACACACACACACACACACACACACACACACACACTATAACACACACACACACACACACACTAACACACACACACACACACACACTATAACACACACACACACACTATAACACACACACACACACACTATAACACACACACACACTACACACACACACACTATACTACACACTATAACACACACACACACACACACACACTAACACACACACACACACACACACACACTATAACACACACACACACATAACACACACACACACACACACACACACTATAACACACACACACACACACACACACTATAACACACACACACACACACACACACTATAACACACACACACACACACACACACACTATAACACAGACAGCAAAACAGCAAAACCTTATACGCATTAAAAAAAGAAAAGGCAATAAAAATGTCAAAACCACAGAAAAAAATTACTAAAACTTTTTTGCTCAAACTAAAATGAAAGCTAAAAATAAAAGCCAATCCAAAATATAAATAAAAAATATGTAATCCAAGTGTCTCATTTTATTCTTTAATGTAACATTTTATTTTATTTTGTTAGATAAATTTGGATTTTTATTTTATTTTAGTCCTATTTAATATTTAGCTTTAAATGCAATACAGTATTTTAATTTTTCCTTTCTTACCTCTCCATGTCACATTCATCTCTCTCCAAACTTAAATTTGATCATTATTTTATTTTATGCATGTCCACCATAAAGTTGAGTCAAATTTACTTGTGTAATGCTTGTCACGATACACATTTTTTCCCAAAGCACCTTTACAGAAGATGATGGGATCAATGTTTATAAAAACCCAATATCTTCATGCCTTATAGTCGTATATTTATCAGATTAGATCTGAACGCTAAAATGCATTGTGACGGCACATGCAGTCAATCAGTTCTATATAGCATACTGCCTTGTGTGAGTGCACCGTAATTATGTGGAAAAAAAGTTGTATATAATATATATCCGTATATTTGTATCTCTGTATGGTGCATGAGTCAGCTTATTTAGACTATTTGGCAAACATTCACTGCTGATCTCATTTTCCTCCCCGCTTAAGCCAAGGCACCGATGATAAATCTCATTTATATATCGGAAAGAAAATCAAAACCTCTGCTGGCTGCGCTTTTGCTCTCGGTTTTGCATTGAAAATCTAAATCGGGACGAGTCCATCCTTCACGCTGTCCCGCGCCTGATCAATTAGGAAATCTATTTCAAAAACGTAAAAGAAATTGGAATCAGTCGGGACGTCTAATGAAATCCTTCGATAGTTTTTTCAGCGCGCGAGACGTACCTCCCGAGCACTAAAATCCGTCCGAATAGAAGCCTGTATTAATTGAAGAGGCAGCCCCATGAAATTGTGTCTCTTTGTGTGAGGACCTGACGTCTAATGAGATGTTAATGGAGCGCGTGTTTTACCTCAGACACACACGCACGGGGGGTTTTCATCGGCCTGAGTCGGGAGGGATACACTCTATCTCTGTGTGTGTTTGCTCAGTGGAGAGGCAATTAGCCGAGCGCTTTTCCATATGAGAGCGAGCCGGTTGAACTCCACAGAGGTGGATAGCATTGCAGGATAATTAGATTTAAAACCGCTGGGGTTTTCCCTCCGCTTTCTGTTCCTGTATGTATTTGTCCGTCCGTCTGCAAATTACAATCATAATCCAAATTGCGGTTTTAATTCCTATTTTGAATCGTTTCTTATTTTTAGGTATGCTGTTTTCATTTTAAGCTGTTAAATATAATAGGTTTTAGTATTTTGTTTTGTGATGGTCGCTTATAGCAGTTTTCGCCTTTCCTGAATACAGATTCATGCTTTGGGCACACCAGGGGTTTTTTTTTTTTTGCATAATATTAATCCTATAATGTGATCAAACAGTTTAAAGTAGAGTAGCTGGGCTAAGAGAGAGAATTATTTTGAAATAATTTTATGATATGAATATATTTATATATATATATATATATATATATATATATATATATATATATATATATATATATATATAAATATATATATATATATATATATATATATATATATATAAATATAAATATACAGTATAATTCAGTACACGCATTATCCCATAAAACACTTTATATTTGGATATTTTCGTGTGTGGTGACAATTTGGGATCAAACTGGTTGAACAAAACACAGTTCAGTCAATGTGAATAATTTTTGGTCCTATATTTTTATTAATTTCTCTGCTAGTCCATAATATGAGGAATTTTTGAATATAATATCTCACAGTTTATTTCATTGTGCTGCACTCACTAGTTAAAAAATATATAGAAATTAAATCTGACGTTTTTGGTTTGACTATATGTAGCCTATATAATATTAGGAACAAAAATGATTTTTTTTTTTAAATGGTTTTAATTTTAGTTTTAACTCATAAATGTAACCTTTACTAGATAGTAACATTTTACAGAAAGGTCTCATTGGTTAATGTATTACCTAGCATCAACTAATAATATGTAGTACGTTTTATGCAATATTTATTCATCTTTGATCATAACATAAAACATAAAAAATATTGATTATTGTCAGTTCATGTCCATTAACTAATCATAACAACTTCTAATTGTTCATTATTTAAATTTATTGTTGAAATTACCATTAATTACCATTTTAACTATTTAACGATATTAGCGGTGTCGTTACGTTTTTTTACATTTTTTTTAATTTAAGATTTTGAAGTCTTGCATCTGATAAGCAGTTTACTGTAAGACCAGCAGCATGCATTAATAGAGTGAACCGAGTCAGTGTTGATATCAGTGACAGAACCCCTAGTAATAATTCATTGCTGTTGTGTATTTCTATATTTCCCCACTCTCCTGTTTAATTCCACATTCCAGACACTGTACGTCATCACTACCATTGTCTCTTAATGCTAATATTGGAGAAAGCGCGTGTGGCCGTCCTTTGGTCCTTTCCGTCGAGCAGCGCTGCCTCTTTGACGATCAATAGAGCGACATCATTCCAGCGTCATCTCCATGGAAACCATCCTGCTCCGCCACCGGGATTGGCTGCCTCCCAGAGCCTGCTTGAGTGTGATTGGAGGACCGCCCCCTCTCTCTCTCTCTCTCTCTCTCTCGCTCGCTCGCTCAGCCGCACGCTCTCCTCCTCTTCATCTTAATGTTGTTATCTTACCAAACACACATTTAGGCAGAGCGCCGAGATCCAGCGTGACCGCTGAAGCATCACTGAAAACCAGGATCGCTCCTTCATGAACTGGCACATCCGAGCTGAGGAGATGATAAGGATGAGAGGACGGCGCAATGAGCCGAGCGCAAATCCAGTCGTTGGAGAGAGAGGAAATTAAGAGACCTGTTAGAAAATAAGACATCACCTTCTGCGTTGGCTTCAAACTGGTCTTTATACAAACCGGCTGTCTCGTTTTCTCGTCTTTTGTATCAACAGAAGGAGGAGGTCGAGCAATATGTGGATGGCGGCAACCCGCTGGGACTAAACAAAATCAGAGCTTCGTCTCTTGACCTAGGATTTCATTTTGTACTGGAAGTGCATTTTTTTTACAAAACATTGACATTTCTGTGTTTTATATAATGGAGTTATTCTGAGAGTGGTGCGCTTGATTTGAGGCGATTGAGCTTGGTAATGTCTCTTTAAGAATTTTCAACAGCTGTGCTGCTTTTTTGCATTTTCACTTGCATTAATGAGTTGTTTGGGGTCATTGATAAGCGTTTTATTGCTGTGCGTTTACACTCTGGAGCAGAAGAGCTTTTGATTCTAGATGAAGCGTTTCTTCAAGGCTTGGAAGATTAATAACATTTTTTATTTTTCCTCCATGTCCTTAGTTGCGAACATACCCTTCTCGAGACATCCTTAAAAACCCGTCTTTGCACTCACAAACGGAGTAATGCATGACTTATGTACGAGGCCAGACCCCCCCGAACCACCTCAGCACGGTTCGCCCACGCCGGAGATGAGCAGCGGTGAACCCGAGTCTCCGGCTGGACCCGGGCATCCCGACAGAGCGAAGCCAGAGGAGCGAGCGCTAGCTTCAGAAGCACTGAGCGGGATGAACCTGGGATCTTCCACCACGACTAATGGAAATGGCAGTGTGACGGTGCCATCCGCCGTTCTGTGTAAACGACATCATTCTCTGTATGAAGGGCTTAACGGATGTGAAGCGGGAGGCTTCGGAAAGGTGCGTTTTGATGTCGAAAATATGGTTTCTGTGTGCAGATTTTGAGGGCCTCTTATAGTCTCTATGTTATACAACCAGTTGGAGCCATACTATATTCTTTTTAGGCTATTTAGTCTTTTTTTACATTGATTAGTATAATATTGCTAATATTTCACTCTGTTAATACTTGTATCTTTCATTAGCAATTAATCTCTGGCATTTAGGTTTGATATTTCACCTTGTGCATCTGTAAACACTGAGCTGACGTTCTTGACGTTACATATTTATGACAGTGATGAGTAATTATGCAAGCACAATGTGCATTGATTATGGAATACTGGTGTTTATGTGGAAATTTCACAATGTCTGTGTGAGTCTGTTTAATGGTTTGCACGCATTTTTAACCGGAAGCTGAAACTAAACCCACTGTGCGAAAGTTTCTGTACTAAACTCATGAATATTTAATGAGGAAGGGTCTATGCAGTTAACGATTGGTTGGCTGTTGTGGAACTCTGTGTAGTACGGCATTGTTTCACACTTTTTGCAAGGGTTAAAAATACTGCGAACCCACTTTTAGCATGTGAAATGGCTTGACCCAAGGTTAAATCTTTCCATTATTCGGGGGTTAACCCGGGTGTGAAAATCCCTGTAGTATTTCACCCGGTTATTCATGTATTGGTTTGCTGTTCAGTGTCGGAGTTCAAGGTCTAGCCGGGTCAGAACACATCCGGAAATCAGCTGCGTGAATCCTAAACGCATGCAGAATAGCGAGTGTGTACTGAACTGTCGGTTTGATGTATGCATCTCGTCTGCAGTGTGTTCGACAGCAGCTAAATTCAGACGCAGTGAGTGACCTCAACCCATATTCACCGCTGCTGCAGACTCGATGTGGGACAGCGCAGGATTCACTTAATGCGGCCTCATTGAAAATCAATAGCAGCGCCGCAGAGTGTCTTGTTCCTGTTACTGACCTCCGTGATCATTCTGAAGGTGTGAAGGGGCTGGTTTAAGTGACCTTGACCTGCACACGTGTGCTCTTTTCTCATGTAGGGCAGCAACTAGTTGAATCTAGTCTCTTTTCATAGAATGAAAGTAAGTATTATATCGTTCTTCCGGTAATGAACCACAGTTAGCAGCATAGCATGACAAAACACGACATCGCTGACCTTTTGTCACGGGGTATTTCGCACTGTATTAAGCGAGTTGTATAATTAACTGATTTAATCTTATTATGATTCATGCACTAAGTCAAAAATGATTCACACTGAGTTTTAGAGCTGCTGAGTGAAATATTTAAGGTAACAGGTTTATATAGTTATACCAAAAGATTTTATAATGCATTATCATATGAAAGTGCATCAAGGCACGTTTTTTATATAGCACATTTCATACATGGTGGGAATTAAAAGTGCTTTTGAAGTGCTACATAAAAGGATGTATACAAATAAGCTTAAAAAATTAATTAAAGTAAAATCCCAATAATACAAGCAAGGAACTAGTAAAGGTGTAACAGTGAATAGATATGTATTATAACTTAAATAAAATGATTGATGTGATCATTACATGCATTGTAAGCAGCATCAATTCTTATGGGTACACTTGTCCAAAGTCAGGATTTTGTAGGATTATAGTTAGGTGTATGATCAACCAATTATACCAAACAGGTGCTAATGATCATCAGTGTCACACGTAGCTTGAAACAGAAACAGCCGTGTAGGAGGCTTAAAACTGGGTTGTGAAAGACTTCATGTCACGGTAAGATTGAGCACAGCAACAAGACACAAGGTAGTTATACTGCATCAACAAGGTCTCTGCCAGAGAAAGATTTCAAAGCAAGAATGTGCTGTTCAAGCTCTTTTGAAGAAGCACAAAGAGTTTGGCAACGTTGAGGATCTAGACGCAGTGGTTGGCCAAGGACACTTAGTGCAGTAGAAGAAAGACACATCAAGCGTATTACCCTTCGAAATCGGAAGATGTCCAGCGGTGCCATCATCTCAGAACCGGCAGAAACCAGTGGGACCCAGGTTCACCCATCTACTGTCCAGAGAGGTCTTCGTGGAAGAGTTGCAGCCAAAAAGCCATACCTCCGACGTGGGAACGTGGTCAAGTGACAAAGGAACAAAGGAACTAGGGGCAGAAAAATGGCAGCAGGTGCTCTGCACTGAGGAGTCAAAATGTGAAATATCTGCCTGTTCGTCGAAAGGGCTGGAGAGCGGCACAATAATGAGTGTCTGCAGGCAACAGTGAAGCATGGTGGAGGTTCCTTGAACGTTTGGGGCTGCATCCTGATTTGGTCAGGATTAATGGTGTTCTCAATGCTGAGAAATACAGGCAGATACTTATCCATCATGTGATACCATCAGGGAGACCCCGAATATATTCTGGAGCAGGACAACGACTCCAAACATACAGCCACAGTCACTGAGAACTATCTTCAGCTTAAAGAAGAACAAGAAGTACTGGAAGTGATGGCATGGCCCCCACAGAGCCTTGATCTCAACATCATTGAGCGTGTCTGAGGTTACATAAACAGAGCGAGAAGGATGTGAAAAAGCCTACAGTCACAGAAGATCTATGGTTAGTTCTCCAAGATGTTTCGAACAACCTACCAACCGAGTTCCTTCAAAAACTGTGTGCAAGTGTACCTAGAAGAATTGCTGGTGTGGTCACGCCAAATATTGATTTGATTTAGATTTCACTTTTGATGATTTTACTGCATTTTGTTCCATTTTCGAAATGTATTCTTAGTTTACAGCATTTTTTCACACCTGCCTAAATCTTTTGCACAGTACTGTATATATAATACACACAAAACCTGTTTAAACGTGGGTATGCACACACACATTATTCAGGGTTGAAGTCATGCCAATTGCTGCAAAAGTACGCTCACATTAGAGCTCGGTTGAGCTGTTTTTGGTCCAGTTCTCAAAAGTCTGCAAGCGTAGTGTTTTTCTGTGCATTGAAAAAATAGTAAATGTTTCCAATTAAAGAAATAGTTCACCAGAAATAGTTTTTCATTTACTCACCCTCATGTCTTTTCAAATGCAAACCATACCGCAAATAAAAATCTGAAAACTATTCCAAGTCACATGCATTATTTTCATCATCCTTTTTTCTGCAATTTAAAGCTTGACAGATGTGATCGATTTGCAGTGACATTCTACGAAATAGCTCTATTTGTGTTCTGACAGCATGTCAGTGAGTAAATGAATTTTGGTTGAGCTACTTCTTTACAAGGCTTCGAATTCTAAAGGCTGGAGCTCCAGGGCCAGAAATTGAAATGAGGGTTGAGAGGAAGATTGGGATCCTGAGAGGGAGGAGGGTGAGCTCTGTTAGAGGTGTTCCCATGGGAAGCTGGGATGGATGGATGAATAGAAAGATGGATTTTGGCTCATGCATGATTGAATTGGTGGCAGGGATGTGGTGCCCTTATATCGTCCTGACCGACTGGTGACATGCTCTCCAGCCCTGCGGGGGGCAGACACAGTTCAGACAGTCTGCTTTAAAAGGCCTTTCAGAGGACGTCCAAATGATCATCCTGTCTCAGACCAGTGTGGATCTGCACCAGCTGCGTCTTTGTGTACATACTAATTTGGTGGTGTTTTCCCTGTAGGAGTTTCCTTCAAATGTTAGCTGACTTCTTACCGAACACCACTAGTTTCTTGATGGTTATTGTTTGCACCTCCGTTTGCGATTAGCTTGTTCGTGTTGCTTCGTTACAGCTGCACAAGCTCCAAAACATCCTGATTAAAATGTCTTCTAAAGCCTCTGAGGTTTATATGCATGTTCTTCTTCTTTAGTATTGTGATGTTTCTGACTATATGGAAACAAATAAGTATTTTATCAAATATTAAAGCCTTTGTGTCGCAGTTGTTTGCACGTTCATAATGGACACCAAAATATTGTGTTTTTGAATGCGTGTAAATAAATACGTTGTTGTGCATGGTTTACATTTTTAACAAAAGCATGCATTTGACCATGATTTTTTCCACAACACTGTTGCATGACATTAGAGGAGCATGCGTGTAGTGGACGGGTGCATGAGCAACTTTTTTGGAGGTTGATTGTCAACCTACTATCTGTTTTGTCAGGTGTTCTGCTTGACATATAGGCACAGAAATTTTCATTTCTACAAATATATTAAAGAAAACATCGAATGCAATTGAAATGCACATTGAAATGCAAATTCACTTGAACAAAAAAATCTGTCCAATTTGTCAGCATTGACTCCCTGACTAGCTATTATATTTCATGTTTCGCTATTTAATCTCCATAGGAACGATTACGTTTCATTCTCAAATCGCAGTATTTTTCTTGAACAGATGGATCAGTACTGATATTGTAGGACTCCCTGTCACACAGTTTTTCTCAGGAGCTGAAAGAACGGATAGAAATGCAAATGCATAAATGCAAAGCTGAATCGGTTGCTGTAAAGCGTTAGTGAAAAATCACAGAAACAGCATCATGGATGCAGGTCGTGTTAGCAGATTTAATAGTGGCTCTAACAGGAGTTCATCTGTCACAGTTAAATGGAGTGTGCTGGTTATTTAAAAGCGTGTTTTAAGTGAGTCGATATGATGTTATGAGTGTGTAAGAATATGTAATATTACACCCCGGGACACGCGTGAACAAAATGCATATGTTTTCTCTCTCCCCGTGTTTCGTTTTGTCTCCAGACTATTAATCTTCCTCCTGCACAGACGGGCGGTCTCTGAAGAAATCCCCCTCTCCATGTTTGCTGTCTTCTCCTTTAAATCTCTCACTTTATTACATGCTGAGTCGGCTCTTTCTGCTTTTGTCGCTCCATCCCTCACATCCTGTTTTATTCCTCTCACATTTCTTTACTGGATCGCTTTTGCTTAAAAGGCGACTGTTAACGACGTTATTTTTGGCTGAGTGTCCCGTGTGTCATGGGCTGAATGAGTTTCTGGATGGCAGACGAAGCACTTATCAAATTGATTAGGGTCCAATTCAATTCAGTTTTAGTAATCGAAAAGCCTATCTACTTAATTAAAATCTTTTTTTTTGTTGTTTAATAAAGATTCAGTTTTTAATGCCTTTTAAGGCTCTTATTTTCCGTCTTATTTATTAAACTCTGTGCTTTGCTTTTTTTTCTCTCTAGATTAAACTGCAATGGCAGTTAATAAAATCCAAATCTAATCAATTTAAGCGTTTACTATATATTTATTTATTTATTTATTTTTACAATAATTTGTTTTTTTGGATTGATTTAAGCAAATGTAATAAAATCTGTTTCAATCATATAGTGGCATGCAATTGAATTAAAAACATTAGCATTTTTTTTTATAATGTAAGCAAATTAATATAATAATTGATAAATGATTTGGCAAAACCGCTGCACAACCAATGCTTACTATTTAAAATGTTAAAGTGCAATTGTTCTATTCCATGAAAATGAAGTTTTAATCATTTTATTTGTTTGAGAAGTGAATTCTGCTACACAATAGTCATTCATTAGAGCACTTTAGAATGCTTATTCAATATTAACTACGACTTTTCCCTCAATAAATTCCTAATTTGCTGCTTTTTAATAGTTAGTAAGGTAGTTGTAGTTTAAGCATGGGTGAGATTAGGTATATAGAAAAGCTCGTGTAGAATAGGGCATTAATATCTGCTTAATTCCTACCCGTAATATTCATGCTAATAAGCGACTAGTTAAGAGACCCTAAAAAAAAGCTTTACCAATTAATTTAAAGCGATTAGTTAAGTTTATATTTGATTTTGAAGGTTTGTAGTGTTCAGTCTGTTCAGTCTGATGATGGTTTATGAAGCGGATGTCAGTATAGATCTCATTCATTCCCTGATATGTTATATAGCAAATCCCATTCCTTTATTCTGCATCAGGGAACTCTTTACCCCCTTTTGATTTTCAGTAGTTTTCGTGTGCAGAGTATCTGTCTGCAGAAGGGCTCTGTGCAGCTTGTTAGGGCTTTTGCTTATGTTAAACGTATGCTGGATGAGAGCAGGCATGAAACACACACACACACACACACACACACACACACACACACACACACACACACACACAGCACCTGTCAGATTGCCAAACACCCGCTGTCTGCACGAGGCGTTCAAGGTGACACTTTAGCACAGTTAATCTCTGACTGAGAGCAGACCTGACATTTACAGTCCCGTCTCACACTGTGACCTCATCCTACACGTTTCAGTATCTTCTTGTTGTTGTTTGCATGATTAGTCAAGGTTTCTTGCAAGGTTTCAGTCCTTTTCCATCCTCGTCCAGGCTGTTTTTGCTGCTGTGCGTGTTGTGTGTCAAAAACGAAAAATGTTTTGAGCATAAAAACAGTAAGTGTAATACTGCTTTAAATCCTTGTCGTTTTTCCTCTTAAAAATCATGCATGTTTCCCTGATTTCATAGAATTTCATTGTGTAACAATTTTATCAGGCATATTCCTAAAAGAAATCAGTTTATGACACATTAAAAGAGTAATTACTTTCACCTCAAATACTAATTAGATCTAGTTTTACGTTTAAACTTTGCCACTGTCCTAGGTTTTGCCCATTTGTCAGTAACACAATCAAATTTTATATGTGCCGTTATACTTTTTTTATTTAGATATGCACAAGCCAGAATAAGCATGTTTTTTGAATTCTTACATAAAAAAATATTACTCTGAATGACGATGTAAACTGTAGCTGAAATATAAAAAACTTTTTAAAAAAATGTATGCGTATAGCAAAGGCAATATTTCTCGCTCTTTTTTTTTTTTTTTTTTTTTTTTTTTTTAGCTTGTTTAAATTAGTAAAATAACTAAAACTAAATAAACTAAAATGAAACCGTTATGTACAGATATGTATAAAAAAATAAAGAAATAAAAAAAGACCAAAAAGTGCATGCATACACAGACAGACAAAAAACTAAAATATTAACTATAAAAATAAAAAAAAAAATCTAATTCGGACTATTAGCATAAACTGCAATAGTTCATCATTGCTTTTGATGCAAATATGCTATTTTTAGTTTTTTATTTTTTATATTGCAGTAATATGATGCCCTTAAAAATGCCTTATTTTTTTACTTAAAATATTCTTTATTTCTTTGTTCAGTTTTAAAACACGTTCTTGAGTGTAATTCAGTCACATAGTAAACACGCCATTTATTTAAATCCTGTTTGCACTGATAAAAATCCTGTTATAACCTGTAATTCTGGTCCGTCGTCTTTAGTGTCTTTTGATGTCTTAAAAGATCAATAATATGAGAATGAATAGAGCTCTTTGAGAACATGAGCAATCATGTTATCTGATTAATAGCACTGAGCTGTAAGACACCTCTGGGAGACTCTGTGTGTGTGTGTGTGTGTGTGTGTGTGTGTGTGTGTGTGTGTGTGTGTGTGTGTGTGTGTGTGTGTGTGTGTGTGTGAGGGTTTTAAAGGAGATCTGAACCCTTTATATATCGATCCGGATACTCTTTTCTCCTCTATACTCTTCTTCTCTGCTGGAGCTCTCGGAGAAGATTGATTTCAGCTTTTCCAAAACTCATAGTTGCTTCTTCAGTCTGACACGACAAGAAAGAGGTTTTCTTTCAAAGAGCCCTTGAGCGTTCTTGACAGCTGGACGTTTTTAGCTCAGTTTAGAGCCAGAGAACAAATATCCACTGTAAAAACCAGCAAACAGTCCTCGCCCGTTGTCTTCGTTTTCACCCTAGATGAGCCGTTTTCTCACGTATCAGGAGGAGTTTAGTTCAGGACAATGCCATTTGACATCTGAACGGGACGGTGGCTGGTAATGAGTCGTGTTGAGTTTCTGCTCACATCATTACAGGCGGTTTCTTGCTATTTTGGTTCTGTGCTGTGGGACGTTACATGACCGGAGATATTCGAGGCTTGTGTCCTGGTTTTTAGCTAAAACTAAAGCCTCCGTCTTTAAACCTGCGTCTCTTTTAACGCGACCCGTTTAAATGTAGTAAAAATACTACAAATGAACATTTAGCTGATTTTTTTTGTGTGTTCAGAAGTGCTGAATTAAGTTTGGAACAAAATGAAAATGTTACTTATTTTACAGAAGACTGCTACAGTGAGAAAACATACTACAGTAAACCTGAAAAAAAAAAAAAAAAAAAAAAAAAAGTGCTTTGGAAACTGAATGAATGAAGCGTTTATATAAGTAAAAATAATATAGACATATAAAAAAAAGCTAATATTTTTTACAACGAAAAACAGTAAAATGACCAAAGTACCAAAACAACTAAATCAAGTATTATAGTAAAAACCTGTTAAAACATTTTCATAAATTTAGCAAAAATACTATGGATTAGTAGAATTATATAATATTATTATTATTATTGTATCGTGAGTATTTTATGGACACTAATGATGATTCATTACATGGGTTTGTATTTTTATATGTGTAGGTACAAAGCAGGTTCTGGGTATATTATCTTAAGGACCTTAAAACTTTATACCTTTATAGTATGCAGTTATAAGTTGTGTATATACTGTCATCAATATGCCATTTAGTAATACCTAACAAGTTTCTTGGCTGTCATTTTAAGTAAGTTTTTCAGTAAGTTAAATTGTGAATCTGGAGCTGCTAATCCTATTTTACTGTTCTGATGCTATTTTATGCTCAAGCTGATTTTCTTGTGTGGTGAAGGAGGGTGTTTCATTTCGTAATGTAGGTTGGTTTATTGTTACATTTGTGTCTGTTTTTGGCTGCTTTTCTGCCGCAGTGAGGAACGGCATTGACCCAGTTCTCTAGCATGACAGTAGTGAGAAAACTGGAGCGATGCTTCACAGCTCCATGCTTTCATCCAGGTGTGTGTGTGTGTGTGTGTGTGTGTGTGTGTGTGTGTGTGTGTGTGTGTGTGTGTGTGTGTGTGTGTGTGTGTGTGTGTGTGTGTGTGTGTGTGTGTGTGTGTGTGTGTGTGTGTGTGTGTGTGTGTGTGTGTGTGTGTGTTTTCACTCTCTGGCTCCGCTGTGCTGTCAATCAGAGCTCTGTACTGCTGTGAGTGTGTTCAGTCTGGCAGCGAGTCGTGTCAATCAAAGCTCGGTGGCTTCGCTCACAGACACACACACACACACACACACACACACACACCCGAAGGACCACAGTTACCCCTGTTTCTGATCCCCCTCAAAGGGGCTTTTGGGACTTTGGGAGCTGGTGTGTCAAAGCAGATGTGAGCGTGACCCGAGCGATCGCACCCGATGCTCTGATGTGCTTTGAAAGAACGCTTGTCAGCTGATTCTGACTGCAGACCAGTCCATCGCCGTCCCGTTTGGGAACGCACTGGATGACAGATAAAGGAAACATTTCCATCGTATTGAAATGGAATCCAAGTATCTCCCCCCAGAACGCTTTAAAAACACATCCAGAGCAAAATAAAGAGAATTCTGATGAACTAGACATGTCTAGGACCAGGGTTGATACAGCAAACTAAAACTGGAAAATAAAGAAATAAATAAAAAGTGTGCATATATATCCCCACATACATATATATATATATATATATATATATATATATATATATATATATATATATATATATATATATATATATATATATATATATATATATATATATATACACATATATATATATATACACATATATATATATATATATATATATATACACACATATATATATATATATATATATATATATATATATATATATATATATATATATATATATATATATATATATATATATACATATATATATATATATATATATATATATATATATATATATATATATATATACACACATATATATATATATACACACATATATATATATATATATATATATATATATATATATATATATATATATATATATATATATATATATATACACACACATATATATATATCCTGATAATGTATTTTTGTGTAATATTTATACAGAAATTTTCAATTTATTTATTTTTACATTTTATTGAATTACTTTTTTTATTTTAAAATAATAATAAATGTCTCATCACTGGATGTTTTTTATGACTTTATCCATTTATCATCTATATATTAATTTCTTTGCATTATAACTTAGGAGGAAAAGTCATGAATATAATTTCACAATGCACAAAAGTAATCACAACCATCCTAAAATAGCCCTCGTTTTCTTCATGCAAAAAATCGCTCTGAGACCCGTTTACATTTTTGGTGCAGTTCCAGTCATGATCCAGTTATGAAATTATGATGCATTGGTGCATAAGTGTTGCTATGCGTGCTGTATCGTAACACAGGATAGTTGCTGATACCCTCGTGCACCCACACACACACTTATTATACACTATGAGCTCATCTCATTATTGTTAAATTCACGCAGCCTAATACTTTTCAGAAAAGATCAAAAGACTGGCGGCATTATTTATTTATGTGTCACATCAGAATGCAGCTGTATGAATATTAACGAGGCCTCACTGCGCTGTCTCTCTTTTCCTCTCTATTATCATTCGGGCGGCTGAAATGTCTGACAAGATATTTTTGTTTGGTTGGAAGCATCACATTTGATGGGTGGAAATACTTTGAACAGTGTGTGTGTGTGTGTGTGTGTGTGTGTGTCTGACCAAACGTGCTCGTCTCTTATCACTTTTTACAATGCAAATTGTGTCAAAGCAGCTTTACATTATTAAACACAGAAATGTGTTAAGGTGTGTTTTCCTCCCTCCTCTGGCCACTTTAAATCTAATTTAAATCTTTAAGTCATATAACATTCCCAGCAGTTTAAATCTAGGCTGCAGTAAAGTCAGATTGGACACAGGTAGCTACAATAACAATAAAACAGACTAATATTAGCGTAGGTGCCGTTCTTCTAAGGATGTAACTAGCACACTGGTTTCATTTGAACTAATTAATGCAGCCTCACAGTCGTTTAACCCTTAAAGACATAGAGCATTTTTAAAACTTTTTTTAGGCCTATGCTAGCAGTCAGCATCAAGTGCCACATAATATTATAAGCATGAGAACTTTTTTTTAAAAATAAATTAATTTCTGGATTTTTTTTTATGTGCACTCAAACTGAATTTTTTTCTTTATAAAGTTGCATTTCTATTTATTGTATTTTGTCTACATTTAACATTCCTCAATCAAGCTATAGACGTTTACTGTGATTTTTCTATAGCTGCTTTTCAGTGAAAAACAGGACTCTTTAGTTTACTAACAAAAAAGGGAGAAAGAAAATGGAAACAATGTAGAAAAGACATATTTAGAATTTTTTTCCAATTAAATACATTTTTAATCTGAGTATGAACAATGCAGCTAATAGTGAAAACTAATTAGTGAATTTAGTAAAAACTAAAAAAGTAACGTTGCCTAAACCTTTTTTTTTTTTTTTTTTTTTTTAGTTATGTTATGGTAATTTTTTATTCTTTTTATGTAAAGCACTTTAAATTACCATAGGATATTAAATGTGCTATATAATTAAACTTTACTTAAATGTTTGTATTAATGTTTGTATTAAATGTTTTGATTATTAAATTTATTACATTTTAGTATATCAAGACAATGTTAAGTAAATACCAGCAAGAAACTTTGGCAGAGAAAAGGCACATTTATTTCTAATATATCTGTATGTCAGTTCAGGGGTGTCAAACGCAGGCTGGAGAGTTTAGCACCAGCACACATACCATGTAGTTTTCAAGGAAGTCTAAAAGACTTGATTAGCTGGATTCAATTATGGCTTAATTAGAGTTGCATTCAAACTCTGCAGGGCTCCGGCGCTCCAGGAGCTGAGTTTCACACCCCGCCTCAGTTATATAACCCTTATGTTACTGCATTTGTCTTTGTTACAGTCTCTCTCTCTCTCTCTCTCTCTCTCTCTCTCTCTCTCTCTCTCTCTCTCTCTCTCTCTCTCTCTCTCTCTCTCTCTCTCTCTCTCTCTCTCTCTCTCTCTCTCTCTCTCTCTCTCTCTCTCTCTCTCTGTCTCTCTCTCTCTCTCTCTCTCTCTCTCTCTCTCTCTCTCTCTCTCTCTCTCTCTCTCTCTCTCTCTCTCTCTCTCTCTCTCTCTCTCTCTCACTGTCTCTCTGTCTCTCTCTCTCTCTCTCTCTCTCTATCTCTCTCTCTCTCTCTCTCTCTCTCTCTCTCTCTCTCTCTCTCTCTGTCTCTCTCTCTCTCTCTCTGTCTCTCTCTCTCTCTCTCTCTCTCTCTCTCTCTCTCTGTCTCTCTCTCTCTCTCTCTCTCTCTCTCTCTCTCTCTCTCTCTCTCTCTCTCTCTCTGTCTCTGTCTCTGTCTCTGTCTCTCTCTGTCTCTGTCTCTCTCTCTGTATCTCTCTCTCTCTGTCTCTATCTCTCTCTCTTTTTCTCATATATCATGCAAAATCTATCTTATCTTGAGAGTGATTCTAACCTGACCGTTCCTTTAATTATATTTGTGGAAGGGGCGTGTCTTATGATGTAGCTGTGAAGGGGGCGTGTCGATGATGGATCAGCTGACCTTATGTGTTTGTCACTCTCATTTACTTTATTTCTGAACTCTGACCTTTACAGAGGCATTCAGTATCATTTCTAGACAGAAGACCCTGTCCAGCGCACACACATTCATATCTAACGATGAATAACATTAGGAAAACAGGATCAGCGACAGAAAGCATCCTCTGAAGAACGTGTCCTGTCTCTGACCGTCCTTGGATATTAATTCTGGTCAGACACGGACTGTCTCGCTGACTTTAGTGTCAAGGTCTCGCAGCAGCTGCTGTGTCCTTGGGTGTGTTTGAAACACTTCACAACCATAACCCTATTTTTGTGATGTGTATTCCAGACCTATTCAGATAACCTATATTTGCCACGTATGAAATTACAGCCAAAAAGTTTAGTGAGACTTATATCAGTGTAGCGTCTGATTGTGTACAAAATGACCAAACAATCACCTTTTTTCTTCAAATAGCATTTTATACTTACAGTACAGATAGGCCTAAAGCTATGATATGCTTTATGTAGTTTATTCTGCACAAGTATATAGACCGTGTGCTGGAGTCTTAATTTAACATCCTCAGATGTCACTGGACAGCTCCCTTGTGGCTAATTAAAGCTGAATTGGAGGGTGATGGGGTGGTAGTTGATGAGGACTCGTATTGATCTGGTCTGTTATGGCCGCAGTGAGGTCATGTGATGAGACTAGAGATCTTACCTGACCAGACCAGATCTGCTGTTTTCCTCACAGAATGCCTAATGTGTAACAGCTTTGTGTCTGTTGTTTGGCGCAGTGCTGTCTCTCCCTAGGTCTCTCTCTGTCTCTCTCTCTCTGTCTGTCTGTCTCTGTCTCTCTCTCTGTCTCTCTGTCTCTCTCTCTCTCTCTCTCTCTCTCTCTCTCTCTCTCTCTCTCTCTGTCTCTCTGTCTCTCTGTCTCTCTCTCTCTCTCTCTCTCTCTGTCTCTCTCTCTCTCTCTGTCTCTCTCTCTCTCTGTCTCTCTGTCTCTCTCTCTCTCTCTCTCTCTCTCTCTCTCTCTCTCTCTCTCTCTCTCTCTCTCTCTCTCTCTCTCTCTCTCTCTCTTTATGTCTCTCTCTCACTCTCTCTTTGTCCAGGGCTTCACGTGTTTTTCAACTTAGCACGTTTCCAGAGCTGTTTTTAAGGGAAGAATACTGAATATGTGAACACACCTCATGCCTTTGTCCCATTCTGTCCCTCTCTCTCTCTCTGATGTGGCTCATTAGCGTCTCGTTTAACCCTTTATCAGTCCAGACTGTGCTGCTGGGACTCCCACAATGCATTAGTATTCTGTAAACATTGCTCACATTGGCACTGAGACAGACACACATCTGTATTGACTGCGTTCAGTGTGTTCACCCTCGGCCCGCTGGGATGTTTGGGTGACATTTCACTCTTTGGGTGACAGACACATGCAGGTAATCGCCAATAATCAGCTTCTCAGGGGGAATTTTTCCAGTCAGAGACACAAGGAGGAGGCAGATGGTGACTGATTAGGCTGGGATTGTTTCTGATGACTTCATTTGGTCAAACGCTTGGTCAAAAATGAGCAGGAATGTGGCTGTATATGTATATGCTTTTAGAGAACTACAGACTGGCTTCCCTTCTTCTTTTCATTGCAGCACTTGAACGAGCTGTGTTTTACCAAGACTCTGTCTTTCTCACACGACCTCCTCGACAGCAAGCAGTCTGGTTTTAGTGAACATTCAACCAAGACTGCCTTGCTCTCAGTTGTTGAAGCCCTATACTTATTTTGCCGGCTCTGTCCGCTGCTCTGTTTTTGACACAGTTAACCACCGGATCCTCATGTTAACCCTATAGGCAAAGGGCAACTCAAGGTTTGAATCCTACTCCTCAGATAGGTCCATCAAGGTATCTTGGAGAGGATGAGATGTACAAGTTGCAGCATCTAACTGCTGGGGTGCCTCAGGGCTCAGTGTTTGTACCACTTCTCTTCTTTCTACATGGCATCACTATGCCCTGTCATTCAGACACATGGCTTTTTTTATATCACTGCTACGCTGATAACACTCAATACTACCTCTCATCCCATCCTGATTATCTGACGATAGCTGCTCGCATCTCACAGACTTTTCTTGCTGAACGAAGAGCTGTTACCTTCAACTCAGAAGACAGAACTGCTTTGTTGTTTCACCAAACCCATCACCTCATCGGTTTCACCTTCCAGTTAGGCTAAGCTATCTAGGACTTGTTATCGCATTAGATTTGGGTACCAAACCTTAAGTAACCTGTACCGAACCGAAACAGAACGTGGATTTCGGTGCCATGCCTGAACGACAAATCTTTGTAGTATCGCACGTATTGCGTGTTGTTTTCATACTACTTAAAAACACAACTTGGGACATAAGAGCGTCCGAGGAGCTCGTGAATGCTTGCTCTGATCAGCAGATAGCCTTCCGTTAGCTAGCTAAGCTAAACATGATTCAGTTAAAAAGCCTAAAGCTAACCTTCCCTTGTATTCACATTTTTAAACCTGTTGTCCAACAAGAGAGATCATTATAACCTTTTTACTCTACAGTCACTGTCAAATTCTTCCTTTTTTTAATCTGATGTTGAACGAGCCAAAAAAAAAGTTCCATAGGCTACTATTAAAAAATGTATTGTCTTTGTTTTATCATTCAAAACTTTATATCTTCTGTTTACTCAGCTACAGCAATAGCTCCGCTATGAGTTTAGTGACTTCTCTGGATATATGGCTTTTTCTCTGTGAGGAGTCTCTCTGGTGTCAAGTACGAATGAAACCCATATTATGTGTTTATAGTGCTAATGGACAATCCATTGCTTTTTGGCATTTTCTTTCATTATTAGTTATGTTACATAGTCACGTAGTTATGTTTGAGTTTTTTTCATTTCTAATACTAAAAACATTTATTGCATGCATATGTGTGTTTGTGTGTGTGTGTGTGTGTGTGTGTGTGTGTGTGTGTGCGTGTGTTCCGCTGGTGTTATCACTGCCCTTCTGTAATGTTACCCTGGTCACAACAGTAGTACTGAGTTGGAGACGCTGCTTAGAAACACAGTAATTCACTCCTGACATGATGAAAGAGCCGTTGCGAGTTGCACCATGAAATGCATTTGAATTGAACAGATGAATTAATATGCTGCTCTCTGATGTACTGCAGCTGAAGAACACATGCCTGTCTGCTGGGAAATGGAAATCACTTTCCCTTGTGTGTGTAATTAAAATTGGCAGTAGAATTTGACGGCCTCTAGGCTTGTTCTCTGTCTCTGGTGATGAAGAGGGACAGTCCTTTTATACTGGGTCTGTATTGTTATTTCACTACTTGGAAAGCATCTACAAAAAACGTGTCTTTATTTAGCTGTGTGCGTACAGCATCGATTCACTCAATGTGGAAAATGACCAAAGCATTATGAAGGTAAATGCATCAGCGGTTGAAGAGCGGTTTGAGCGTGATGGGGCGGACGGCGTGTTCTGACAGCTCTTCAGACGCGAGGTCAGCTGATGACACCCCGCTGTGTTAACGGAGCTATTTATGCACTTTTATTGTATTATGGTTCATTTGGGGTCTGCTGCGTGAGCGTAACGCACTGAATGTGTGTCTGCACATATTGAGGCTCCATCTGTCTGTGGGAATCCCTGACTGCAAGGAGAGGGTCCATACTTCATGCATTTGTATATAAGAATGTTTTAGAGTACAAAAATGCCCACCCACTTTTCTGTGACGTTTTTTTAGAAGCGTTTCTTTAATCAATCTGTTTCCCCATAGGTGTTTTAATGTCTTTGTTAATGAGTTATAAGCTAAGCAATATAGTAATATAAAATACCAAAGGCATGTAGGATTATTATTTTAAAGAAAGACTCTGATTGGTTGGTTTTAGTTTGACATTGTTTTACAAATTTAGAAAATAAGTTGATACGATGCAAACTGACGAATTAAACAAAGCCATATACCATTGATTTTATAACCTAGGAGTTTAACATCAGTTTTCTATTGGTAGAATTAAGGTATGTTTTTCTGGAACTGACTTGAATATTTTAGCTCAATAATTTTATTTATTAATGTATTAACTTTTTGGTAACATATTAGTATAGGGACTAATTCTCACTGTTGACTAGATGTTTACATATATATATATATATATGATTGATTGATTTCATTTCTCTTTGTAGGTTTTTGTTGTGCGTACAGTATGTGTGTGTCTTGATGCTTTAGGCCACTTCCATAAATATCCTCCGTATCCTGCTGTGAAAGTGATATTAGCCTCTCAATGTGAGGCGATGTCAGGCGTGGAGTTTGTAGTGGCGTATGAAACACATGACGAGATTAAGGGCTTATGTGCGTTTGAAGCCGTCGGGGTCTGGGCCCGTTTGAGGGTGATGGGATTAGACGGCGAATACAACCCCCGTTCTTAAACAAGAACCCAGACCCAATTACTGACCCGCTGCGAAATACATGCCGTAATCTGATGACTGCGTCTTTTGCACGCTTGATATCTAATGCAGGAGTCCCAGCTGAGCTCTGGAATTGTGTTGATGAAGCAGCAATTATTAGGAGTTAATCGTCAATCGTTGGAGATTTTTTGCGCACTTATTGATTATGATGAAGTCTTGTGATTATAGTGTGTGTGTGTGTGTGTGTGTGTGTGTGAGTGTGTGTGAGTTTGTTGCAAATCCAAGAGGGAAAATGACAAGGATTTCTCAAAGGCTGCATTCACAATCAAAATATTGTAAACATGGTAATATTGTGAAATATTATTACAATTTAAAATGTCAAAATAATTTCTGTGTTTGAAAAGCGGAAGCTGCAGTCTTCAAATCGCTGCTTAAGAAACATTTCTGATTATTATTAGAATTATGTTAAAAACAGATCAGAAACAGAATAACATTTTTTTCCAAAATAAAATGTTTTGTCAACATTGACATGTCTTTACTGTCACTTTTGGTCAGTTTACCGAAAATAAGAATAAATCTATTAATTTTGTAAAAAAAAAAAAAATAATAAAAAATAAAGTTACCGACCCCCACACTTAAAAAAAAGTAATGTTTTCAGCCAAATTTTATGTGAAGGGGTAAAAAATAGATAATGAATAAATTAATTATTTTTTAATTAATTATTTTAGACAAATTTACATGTTTTTTTGTTTATGTTCATCTAGTGATGCATTCAGTAAATCATAGTTTATGCACACGTTCTCTTATTAAATAATGTATATCTATATCTCAAGTTTTTTAAATGTTTTTCACTGTTTACTGCACGTTATTATTCTCCTCATTACTCACCCATAGCCTCCAACGCACGTCAATCCGCGTTAAGAAAAAAGGTGGGTATTGTTAAAAGTTTCTTCACGTTAAGAAAAATGATTTTCTTTGAAGAGCTAAAAATGGTTCCACTTTTGAAATCTTTATTTTTAAAAGTATTGAATTAAATGCAAATTAGTCTAGATAAAAGTGTAATGTTCAATACATTAACTGTTGTGTGTGTGTGTGTGTGTGTGTGTGTGTGTGTGTTTGTGAGTGTGTGTGTGTGTGCGTGTGCTGAAGTCAGCCTATAGGTTGGTCATTATTTAAGCGGTGACCCTGGTATTTGCTTTATATTAGCATGCAATTATGAACAGTGTGAGGCAAGGACAGGGCTAATAAGTGCATTACAGATCTGCTGTGCTCGCTGCTTTTGAATTATTCCTCACTGATGGGGTCATGCTTCATTATCATAACATGGACTGCAACAAGGTTTAAGGGCTCAGAGGGGAAAACTCATGAAAAATGAAACGCCTTTACAGTCAGTGGCCACACCAGTAGTTTCTTTTGTTTGTGTGTGTGTTTTTTTTTATAAAGCAATCAATTGGCAAGGATGCATTAAATTGGCCAAAAATGACAGAACAAATTGTTATATAATAAATAATAAATGCTGTTCTTTTAAATGTATCATAAAAAGAATCATAAAAACATGTATATTAACATGCAAAAATTGTTTTGAACATTGACAATGATGCTAAAAATGAAGCTTTGCATCACACAAATAAATTACATTTTATAATACATTTACATGAAAAATCCCTTGTTTAAAATTGTAATAATATTTTACTATTTTATTGTTTTTCAGTGTTTTTGATCAAATAAATGCAGCCTTTTGTGAGCAGAAAAAAGTCTTTAAATCTTTAAATCTCACCCAACACAAAATGCAGTATGAATAAAATAAAGAAAATATATTTATCTTTCACCTTCTGCTCTTTTAAAATGCTGGACCTGAATTGATTTGCCACTTAATGTCTTCACTGAGCGCTTGGCTTGCTAAGGGTTTATTACAGCGCATGCAGATGGATAAATTCTCGGTTTGATGCTGCCGGTCAATAACCCAAACACTTTGTTAGCACCGAAGAGACCTTTAGTCCCAAACGGCAGCTTATCATTGATGTGCTGTGGATGCAGAGATACAGAAGCTCATTTCCCTCGCAGGACAGAAGTGGCTGTTGGCTAATTCAATCAATAATGGTATTTCTGTCATTTGCTGTTTTCTTCATTCTAGGCACATGCAAACAGCATGTTTTTAAACCCGCACCAATGACCAGTCAACTAATCTCTCTTGTATGTAAACCTACCAATGCTCGTGTATGTGGACAGAATGCCTGCAGACGCTCGTTGTCTTCTCGATTGAAGGGCAGAGATGAGTTTGACCTGCAGCAGAGGATTTCTATGAGGACTTATCAACATCTCCAGCTATACAGTGGCAGTCGAGACTTTTTTTAAGTGTGTGTGTGTGTGTGTGTGTGTCAAAGCAGATAGCGTGCACCTGGGGCCTTGTCCAGTTTATCCTCTTCAATGCAAACCGCCTGGAGCAGACAACAGTTAGAAGGCTTGTGGATAAAGGCTGGTGACGGATAGAAATGTGTGCTGTGTAAAAAAAAAAAAAAAAAAAAAAAAAAAAAAAAAAAAATGGGTGAAATTGGATGGAGAAACCTGATGTGATTTTTAGTGTTGCTGATGTCTGCATACTTCCTCATGAAACCCCTAATACGCGCACACACACACACACACACACACACACACACCAATCCATCACCGTCAGGTATCCGCGACAAATCACGTGAGGGAAGCAAACGGCACTTAAGGGGCTCTCTTCATGACTTATATATGAGTTTGGGGGGTTGAGGCTCGTATTATCACCCTCAGTGCCGCCGTAACCTCTGCCTCAATATTGGACAGGTTTCATTTTGTTTTTATCACTCCTTTCCAAAACCTAGTGAGCTACATAGGCAGGATTTAAAGGCGCTTATTTGCGAAAAAATAGGGGTATTTCATTCAGTATCAAATCAAATACTGTTAATAATGTAGTATTTTACCCAATATTTGCATGCATATGTGTTTTTCATTTTCTTTTATTTTCATTTTTGGTATATATATATATATATATATATATATATATATATATATATATATATATATATATATATATATATATATATATATATATGCTTGTATAGTTTTTTTTTTCACTTTTAGTTATTTTAGTGCATTAAATTTAAATTAAAATAAGAAAATAGAAATATTTTTACTGTTTTTTTTATTGTATTGTATTTTTATTGTATTTAACATAACAAAAAACTATTTAATTGTTTATTGGTTTGCTATAATGACCCTGCAGTTACTATTAGTGGTAGTGGTAATAGTAGTACTATTCTGCTAAATTAATAAAAGTAATATATTCTTCATAGTAAAAAAATCTCAAATATAAATGCAACAATTTATTCATAAATTGTTGCCGCATTCTAATGATTAAAGTTAGCGTATAAAATATCTTCTTTCTTTTAATGATGTATATTACACACACACATATAGTACATCTAGAATAAAATATGCAATAAATTGTGCTTACGGTTAAAGAATGTTAATGCTAGAATTGCTAGTATGTTCATAGAAGTCAGCTGCCTTTGTAGGCGGTAGACAGCATGTTTCTCCTTATAAAGGGATCAGAGAAGACCTCATCCTCATCCTCGGGGGCTTTTTGGGTTGTTTGTTTTATTATGTTTCCCGTGCGCTGCTCGTTGAAGATTATATTTTGAATCAACCACACTAGTCTGGGTTTTCAATTAAATGCACAGGCGTTAATCACAGCTCAGAGGAGACGTGAAAGCATGTGGTACAGCGGTCAATATTATAATCTTATTCTTTGTAATATGTGCTGATGTGAAGATCAGGAAGGCAATAACAGAGCGATGCGGTGTGGGAGTGTTTAATCATAGCAGCGGTGTGTGTGTGTGTGTGTGTGAGAGCGAGTCTGGCTTTGTTCAGCTCCACGACAGACGTGAGCTAAATAAAGGTGCAGTCTCCAACCAGACTGTAGATTCACATTTGCAGTTTTTCTAACTTAATCTTGCAGATGTGGATCCTGTTTTAAAATGAAGATGTTGTGCGGAATGTTCTGGCTGCTCTGTTCTATTGTGCATGGATTATATTTATATGTGCAGCACATCTCAATACGTCTGGAGTATTAGATATGAACAAAAATTCTACTGAAATCTGTCAATATTTCAGTATTAAAAAAAAGAATTTAGTGAGATTAAATTCAAACAAAATAATGTGGTTGGGAAAAAAAAAAAAAAAAAAAAAAAAAATATATATATATATATATATATATATATATATATATATATATATATATATATATATATATATATATATATATATATTATATAATTTATATATATATTAATATAATTTATATATATATTATATATATATATATAATAATATAATATATATATATATATATATATATATATATGCTTGTATAGTAATTTTACTTTCAGTTTTAGTTATTTTAGTGCATCAAGTTTAATTTAAATTAAAATAAGAAAAAAATTGAAATATTTTTACTATATTATTTTATTGTATTTAACGTAACAAAAAATGATTTAATTTTATTTATTGGTTTGCTATAAACCATATATGTATATATATATCTTGTTTTAGGAGCGTTTTAATAGAAAACTAGATGAAAGTAAGGATTAAGAAATTTAAGTATTAGTTATGTACTGTTGTATTGTATTGGTAAAGTTATTAATATTTTAATTGTCTTTATTTTCTTTTTTTAAGAATTTGCTTCTATATTAATTTTAGTACTTCAACCTTGACCGATGCTCAAAGTTAACATTTTTATTTGTTTTTGTGGTAACACTTTATTTCGATTAGTCCACTTTAGACATTCCACTAGTGAGTAATTTTGCAACTGCATGTCAACTAGCAGTCATTAGATTATTAGTAGACTGTCTTCTAACGCTTTATTTTGATCGGCCCACAACATTGCAAATTAAATTCTGCTTGCTGTTTGCGCAGGAAGATTTCGATTGATAGAAGCGGAGTAGAATAATAAAATGCTCCAGAAGTGTAGAGTACGCTCTGTTTTACATGCTGCAGAGTAACCCGCGCAACTTAATGACTTCTATTCACTGCAGAAGTGTGGAAAATATGACGGCGTGGCTCATTGTGTGGATGTAGGTCACGGGAAGCTCCTGACTCCGAGAGAACAGGCTCTGAATCAAAGAGCACATGGTAAAAAACCCCAGCAGTTAAACCCTTAAAACTTCAGGAGCTCGAAGGAGCTGAGCACAGATACACGTCCGTTTGAAGTCAGATGAAAGGCCGCACAGAATATTAATGTTGTCGATTTTGACTCTAGGTTGCATGCGGTGAATTTAGGCTGAGAGTAAAGAGTACTTTTAACTTCAAATGTCCCTTGTAGGGTGAGTTACCAGTAGTTTTATTTTTTTATGTCACAGGCCTGAAAACACGATGACAGGCGCTTGTTTATTTTAATCTTTCAATTTAAATGTTCTGTTAAAACAGCAAGTTGTCAGGGCAAAAGATCATTTTATTCATTTATTTAAAACGGATCATTTGTCGATCATTTTTGTCACAGGCCAAGAAAAAAGTGTATTTTATTTTATTTTTATAATTTTTTTTTATTTATTACGTTTTCATTTACATCACTTGCTGGCAACACGAACAACATTGATGCTGATGTTTTGAACGAAACCTTTATTTGAGTTTATAAAATCCACAAATCAAATTATGAAATCGCATAATATTATGTCTTGTATGACTTCAGTTGGTTTTGTAAGCATTTGATGTAATTTTGTTGAACAGAACAATTTTTTGAAAAATCACATTCATGTAGAATATTTGTTAATATTTGATATCATCTTGTTTCATCATCTCATTTAATCCGTGAAAAGACTTTTTGAAATTGAATAGATTTTATTTCTGATTACCCTGAGCTGTAGTTTAACTTGATCACGAGGGAGCAGGTCTATCGCTTCCGTACGAACACTTTTCAAGACTTGTGGATGTTTCCGGAAGCTCTTCATAATCCAGGTGAAGGTTTCATCTAAATTCAGTTCCTCCCAGTCCAGACGGCCGCAATTTATTCAAGGCTGTTATCGCGCAGCGCCGAAGGCCTTTCGCTGCTAGCGCTCCGCTCGGGTCGGAAACCGCATCTCTCCCATCACATCCACTCCGAAGCC
>NC_056703.1:31411998-31414498 GCF_018831695.1 Puntigrus tetrazona | reverse complement strand
TTCGTTATGTGTTTGTTAACGTTATTTCCCCGGAGGAACTCGGCGGCCTTTGGCTGAAACGGCTGATGGAACGCTGGCTTAAAAGGCGCGTTGCCATGGAAACCGCCTCCAGACTCGTCGCCGGGTCAGCGCGTGTTTGAAAGCGGCACGCAGCCTTCAATTATCTCTGTTTGTATCTGCGTTGATTAGAGAGGAAGAGAGAGGGGCATGATGGGAACTCCAGCAGACAGTCTTTTCTCCGCCCGGATCTTCCCGCACCTGCGGTGTGTGTTCGTCGCGTGTTTGTCGAGTTACTTTTATAATGCACCGCTGTGTATATAGACCAATAAAAACAGAAAATACATCCTTTTAGTAGTGTATACCTGGCAACGTGAGAACGGAGAGACAGCCAGAGCTTACTTAAGGCTTTTCCACAGCAGAAATAAACATGACTGAAACCACTATAAGATAATAAACACATGAAGTGAAATCACGTAAATTCTCAAGAAAATATTTTGTTGCATTCATTTAGAAATACTTTTGATAATAGCTGGGTAAAGGTGTACTGGGATTGAAGCGACGTGGATTGGTGAATGTTTTATTATCAGCATGAAGGTCGATGATGGCTGAATAAAAACCGAGGAATAGCGGAAAAAGAACAATAAAGATTATTATATTTAATAATCTCATAATAAGTCTCGTACTTCGTAGAGGCGCGAAAAGTTACTTTATTTGAACACATTTACAGGTTAATGTATTTTTCTGGTATTTTAAATGACGTTTTACGCTCGTTGCATGTAAATGAATTGATGTCGAAGTGAATATTTCAGAAAAAAAGTTATTAATTGCGAGATGTAAAGTTAGAATCGGTGAGAAATGCACTTGCAATCTCAGACTTTTTTCATAATTGCAAGCTGTATCTCAGAATTGCACGAAAACTTAGGAAAAAGGAAAAAGGACAATTTTTTTTCTTCAAAAATGTGTGTGTGTGAGAAAGTGTTGGAGAGATGAATGAGGAATGATATATCGGTGTAAATTAATGACATGCAGCTAATGAGTGTTTTCCTTCTCATTTGTCTCGGATAACCTGGAAATCTCTTTAATGGAATGATACACACTATAAATCATAAATCATTGTGTTTTAAGTGAACTGAGCATTAAATTCACATTAAGATCTTGTACAGTGACTTTTTGCTGATATTCAGTCTGATACTAAAGATATGTTAATATTCAAAAATATTCTGCTTTAGGAAATAAAGCCTCTTTTTGAACTGTGTGTGTGTATATATATATATATATATATATATATATATATATATATATATATATATATATATATATATATATAAATAATGTCAAATTGCAGTTGACTGATGCACATTATAAATCATTAATCAAACTCAATCTGATATTATACATATGATAAAAGCAGGAGATTCTGCTTTGCATAATGAAAATAAAACCTCTTTTTTTATGTTTTGCATTACCCTAAAGCATGGATGTATTTTTATTTATTTCATACTTTGTACTGTTTTTGTTGTCGTTCTTATTCTTTCTTAATGTCATTCACATTAGATCGTCATTACTGCAATACAGTACTTTAGAACGAACTGTCGTGGAAATAATGTCAAAATGCAAAACTTTCCGTTGTACCAAAGCGAGCCTTTTATTTTAAGATTTTCAGACATTCATCTCAAAATGTAATTTCCTCATTTCACCCTCAAACTCGAATAAATACGTAGTCATTTAGTTGTGAATTGACTGAGAGAGTGCTGCAGAAAGCCCATCTGTGCTCGGGGAACCCCTGTCGACTTCATTATGCTGCTAATGGAGGCTTGTGTTTTAATGGAGATGAGCTTTGCTCCGAGACCCTTCGCATCCGAGATGCAGCCGTTACAGTAGAGCGGCGCGACCCATCCATAATCAGAACAAAAAGATGGTCCTGCCGTCCAGCGCAGATGCAGGCATCAATCATATCCCAACAGCCCCGGCGGGAGAGACGGGAGACGTGCGTCGACCAATCAGAGCGGATTCGGACGGGATCGCTTTCACACCTGACTGACAGCGCTCTTAAACATTACTTAAAGAGTATTAAAATAATGACAAGCCTGTATGTCTGCAGAATGACTCTCATGAATATTATAATTCGGCAGTCTTGTGGCTCTTATCGGGGTCTTGTATTGTTTCACATTTGTATATTGTTATTTTTTGGTGAAAAACAAAAGACGAATTTGATATAATTGTTTATTCAGCTCCCTTGCATACAAAAAGAAAATTCTGATTAATTATTATGTATGTTCCTTACGTTATAATGATGATCCCAAATGCTGGACGCTGAGCTACCTGTCCGTCTGGCATCTGGCCGTCCTGGCAGTAGATGAGTCTCTTTAGACACAGAGCCTCTGAGGTTTGGCAGGAGATTTGAGCAGGACCTGAGCTGTGGTCTGGTTTGGGTTCGGTCGTTAGAGGAGAGAGAGAGAGAGAGACGGAGAGAGAGAGACGGGGAGAGAGAGACGGGGAG